>NW_026112044.1:0-245213 GCF_024679095.1 Eriocheir sinensis | reverse complement strand
TTTCTATTTTATGAGTATTCGTATATATATTTTGATACAAATTTACATTATTGATGTGTATTTTGCATATCTATTTCAATACAAATTTTCTTTATTATACGTGCATTTTGTATATTTATTTTAATAAAAATTTAATTATTTTATATGTATTTTTGTATATATATTTTTATGCAAATATGCGTTATTATATGGATATTTTGCTGCTTTATTTTCATACAAATTTACATTATTTAATTGATATTCTCTTTATTTATTTTGATACGATTTAACATTATTCTATGTGTATTTTGTATATTTTTTATACATATTTACATTATTTAAGGTTTATTTTGTATATATATTTTATCCAAAATTACATTCTTTTATGTGTATTTGTTTATATATTTTTATACAAATTTACATTATTTTATGTGTATTTTGTATATACTTTTTCATAAAAAAATTACGTTATTTTATTGTGTATATTCGTATATATTTTGATACAAATTTTATACAAATTCATGTTATTTAATGTGTATTTGTATATATATTTTCATACAAATTTATATTATTTTATGTGTATTTTTTCATATATTTCATTACAAATTTACCTTATTTTATGTTTATTTTGTATATTTATTTCATTCAATTTTAAATTATTTTATGTGTATATTTGTATTTGTATTTAGGTTATTGTATGTGTATTTTCAATATATATATTTTCATCCAAAATTACATTATTATATTGGTATTTTCTTAATTTAATTCGATACGAGTTTAGATTATTTCATAGGTATTTTGTATACATATTTTTATACTCATTTACATTATCTAATGTGTGTTTTGTATATATATTTTTATGCAAATTTATTTTATGTTCATTTTTGTACATATATTTGCGATATTTTATGTATATAGTTTTATATAAATTAACGTTATTTTATGTGCATTTTGTATATTTATATTTATACAAATACACATTCTTTTATTGCTATATTGTTTATTTATATTTATAGGAATTTACATTATTTTATGTGTATTTTGTATACATTTTTTTATACGTATTTACTTAATTTTATGTGTATTTTGTATATGTATTTTTATAGAAATGTACGTTATTTTATGTGTATTCGCATATATATTTTGAAACAAATTTACATTATTTTATATGTATTTTGCATATCTATTTAAATACAAATTTACCTTATTGTATGTGCATTTTGTATATTTATTTTGATACGAATTCAAATATTTTATGTGTATTTTGGTATCAATATTTTTATAAAAAATGCGTTATTTTATAGGTATTTTGCATCTTAATTTTCATACAAATTTACATTATTTTATTAATATTCTGTGTATATATTTTGATACGATTTTACATTATTCTATTTGTGTTTTGTATATATTTTTTTATACATATTTACATTATTAAATGTGTATTTTGTATATATATTTCATACAAATTTACGTTATTATATGTGTATTTGTTTATATATTTTCTTTCAAATTTACATTATTTTATGTGTATTTTGTATATGTATTTCAATAGAAATTAACCTTATTTTAAGTGTATTTTGTATATTTCTTTTCATACAAATTTAAATTATTTTTGTGTATTATTGTATATAGTTTTATACAAATGTAGGTTATTTTATGTACGCATTTATATTTTTTAATGAGTGTATTGTATATATATTTTTATCCAAAGTTAATTTATTTTACGTTCATTTTTGGACATATATTTTTATAGAAATTAGCGTTATTTTATATGTATTTGTATATGTTTTCTCATACAAATTTACATTATTTTATTGCTATTTTGTTTATTTAGTTTGATACGAATTACATGATTATATGTGTATTTTGTACATATTTTTTATACGTATTTACATTACTTAATGTGTATTTTGTTTATATATTTTTAAACAAATTTACGTTCTTATATGTATTTTTATAAATATTTTGATACAAATTTACATTATTTAATGTATTTTGTATATACATTTCAATTCATATTTAGCTTATTTTATCTGTATTTTGTATATCTATTTTCATACGAATTTAATTACTTCTGTGTATTTTTGTATATAGTTTTATACAAATTTACGTTATTTTATGTGTATTTTGTATATTCATATTTATATAAATACACATTCTTTTATTGGTATTTTGTTTATTTAATTTGATACGAATTTACATTATTTTATATGTATTTTGTATACATTTTTTTATACGTATTCACTTCATTTTACGTGTATTTTGTATATATATTTTTATACAAATCTACGTGATTTTATGTGTATTCGTATATATATTTTGAAACAAATTTACATTGTTTTATATGTATTTTGTATATCTATTTCAATACAGATTTACCTTAATGTATGTGTATTTTGTATATTTATTTTAATACAAATAAAGTTTTTTATGTGTATTTTTGTATATATATTTAAAAAAAAAGCGTTATTTTATGGGTATTTTGCTTCTTTATTTTCATTCAAATTTACACTATTTTATTAATATTCTGTGTATTTATTTTGATACGATTTTACATTATTCTATTTGTGTTTTGTATATATTTTTTTTATACAAATTTACGTTATTTTAAGTGTATTTGTTTATGTATTTTCATTCAAATTTACAGTATTTTATGTGTATTTTGCAAATGTATTTCAATACAAATTTACGTAATTTTATGTGTATTTTGTATATTTATTTTCATACAAATTTAAATTATTTTTGTGTATTTTTGCATATAGTTATATACAAATTTATGTTATCTTATGTGTATTTTGTATATTTATTTTCATACAAATACACATTCTTTTATTGACATTTTGTTTATTTATTTTGACGCGAAATTACATTATTTAATGTGTATTTTGTATATATATGTTTATACGTATTTACATCCTTTCATGTGTATTTTGTATATTTATACAAAATGCGTTATTTTATGGGTATTTTGCATCTTTATTTTCATTCAAATTTACATTATTTTATTTACATTCTGTGTATTTATTTTAATTCGATTTTACATTATTCTATTTGTGTTTTGTATATATATTTTTAATACATATTTACATTATTTAATGAGTATTTTTTATATATATTTTATACAAATTTATGTTAATTTAAGTGTATTTGTTTATATATTTTCATTCAAATTTACATTATCTTATGTGTATTTTTTATATGTTTTTCTTTACAAATTTACCTAATTTAATGTGTATTTTGTATATTCATTTTCATAAAAATTTAACTTATTTTTGTGTATTTTTATATATAGTTTTGTACAAATTTACGTTATTTTATGTGTATTTTGTATATGTATTTTCATACAAATACACATTCTTTTAATGATATTTTAATTATTTATTTTGACACGAATTTACATTATTTAATGTGTATTTTGCATATATATTTTTATACGTATTTACAACATTTCATGTGTATTTTGTATATATATTTCTATAGAAATCTACGTTATTTTATGTGTATTCGTATATATATTTTGAAACAAATCTACATTATTTTATGTGTATTTTGTATATATATTTCATTATAAATTTGCCTTATTTTAAGTTTATTTTTATATCTTTTTTCATTCAAATTCAAATCATTTTATGTGTATATATTTATTTGTATTTACGTTATTTTATGAGTATTTTCTATATATATTTTCATTCAAAATTACATTATTTTATCGGTATTTTGTTCATTTATTTCGATATCAATTTAGATTGTTTCATGTGTATTTTCTATACATATACATATAGAGTATATTTCTATGAAAATATATATTCAAAATACATATCAAATTATGTAAATAAGTATAAAAATATATATATCAAATACACCTAAAAAAAATGAAAATTCGTATCAAAATAAATAAATAAAATTTCGATAAAAGAACGTATATTTGTAGGAAAATAAATATAAAAAATACTCATAAAATTACGAAAATTTGAATAAAAATATATACAAAAATACACACAATTAATTTCAATTTGTATGAAAATAGATATACAAAATACACATATAATTACTTAAATTTGTATTTAAATACATGTACAAAATTCACATAAAATAATGTAAATTTGTATGAAAGGAAAACAAATTCACATAAAATAACGTACATTGGTATAAAATAGATATACAAAATATACACAGAATAATGTAAAATCGTATCAAAATAAATACACAGAATATCAATAAAATAATGTAATTTTATATGAAAATAAAGATGCAAAATACCCATAAAATAAAGCATATTTTATAAAAATATATACAAAATACACATAGAATAGGTAAATTTGTATTAAAATTAATATACAAAATGCACGTACAATAAGGTAAATTTGTATTGAAAAAATATGCAAAATGCACATAAAACAATGTATATTTGTTTCAAAATAAATATACGAATACACATAAAATAACGTATATTTCTATAGAAATATATATACAAAATACACATGAAATGACGTAAATCCGTATAAAAATATATATACACAATACACATTAAATAATGTAAATTGCATCAAAATAAATAAAAAAAATATAAATAAAATAATGTTTATTTGTATGAAAATAGATATACAAAATACACATAAAATATTGTAAATTTGTATAAAACTCTATACAAAAATACACAAAAAATAATTTAAATTTGTATAAAATATATATACAAAATACTCATGAAATTAGGTAAATTTCTATTGAAATACATATACAAAATACACATAAAATAATGTAAATTTGAATAAAAATATATAAACAAATACACTTAAAATAACGAAAATTTGTATAAAATATATATAAAAAATACACATTAAATAATGTAAATATGTATAAAAAAATATATACAAAACACAAATAGAATAATGTAAAATAGTATTAAAATAAATACACAGAATATTAATAAAATAATGTCAATTTGTATGAAAATAAAGATGCAAAATACCCATAAAACAACGCATTTTTTTTTGAAAATATATATACCAAAATGCACATAAAATATTTAAGTTTGTATTACAATAAATATGCAAAATGCACATACAATAAGGTAAATTTGTATTGAAATAGATATGCAAAATACATATAAAACAATGTAAATTAGTTTCAAAATATACATACGAATACACATAAAATAACGTAGATTTCTATAAAATATATATACAAAATACACTTAATATGAAGTAAATACGTATAAGAAAATGTATACAAAATACATAAAAATAATGTAAATTCGTATCAAAATAAATAAACTAAATGCCAATAAAAGAATCTTTACTTGTATAAATATAAATATACAAAATACACATAAAATAACGTAAAATTGTATAAAAATATATACAAAAATAAACAAAAATAATTAAATTTGTATGAAAATAGATATACAAAAGACACATAAAATAAGCTAAATTTGAATTGAAATAAATATAGAAAATACATAAAATAATATAAATTTGTATCAAAATATATATTCAAATACACATATAATAACGTAAATTTGTATAAAAATATATAAACAAAAAACACATTAAATAATGTAAATACGTATAAAAGATGAACGTAATGTAAAAATTTATAAAATTAAAAATGCAAAATACCCATATAATATCTCATATTTAAATAGGTAGATTTTTATTGAAATAGATATGCAAAAAACACATAAAATAATGAAAATTTTTATCAAAATATATACGAATACACACAATAAAATTACGTAAATTTTTATGAAAATATATATACAAAATACTCATAAAATAAAGTAAATACATAGAAAAATATATACAAAATACACATAAAATAATGTAAATTCGTATCAAAATAAATAAACAAAATTTCCTGTAAAAGAATGTATATGTGTAGGAAAATATATATACAAAATACAAATAAAAAAAAATTGTATAAAAATAATACAAAAATACACAAAAACAATTTAAATTTGTTTGAAAATAGATATGCAAAATACAAATGAAATTAGGCAAATTTTTATTGAAATACATATACAAAATACACATAAAATAATGTAAATTTGTATGAAAATATATAAAGAAATACACATAAGATAACGTAAATTTCCATAAAATATATGAACAAAATATACATTAAATAATGTAAATATGTCTAAAAATATATATACAAAATACACAGAATAACGTAAAATCGTATCAAAATAAATAAACAGACAATCAATAAAATAATGTAAAGTTGTATGAAAATAAAGATGCAAAATACCCATATAATAACGCATATTTGTTTAAAAATATATATACAAAAATACACATAAAATAATTAAATTTGCATCAAAATAAATATACAAAAGGCACATACAATAAAGAAATTTTGTATTGAAATAGATATGCGAAATACACATAAATAATGTAAATTTGTATCAAAATATATATACGAATACACATAAAATAGAGTAAATTTCTATGAAAATATATATTCAAAATACATATAAAATTATGTAAATAAGTATAAAAATATATATATCAAATACACCTAAAATAATGAAAACTCGTATCAAAATCAATTTCTATAGAAATATATATACAAAATACACATGAAATGACGTAAATACGTATAAAAATATATATACACAATACACATTAAATAATGTGAATTCGCGTCAAAATAAATAAACAAAATATCAATAAAAAAAGTGTATTTGTATGAAAATAGATATACAAAATACACATAAAATATTTTAAATTTATATAAAACTCTTTTTATAAAAATATATATACCAAAATAATAAAATTTTTAAATTTGTATTACAATAAATATACAAAATGCACATACAATAAGGTAGATTTATATTGAAATAGATATGCTAAATACATATAAAACAATGTAAATTTGCTTCAAAATATATATACCAATACACATAAAATAACGTAGATTACTATAAAAATATATATACAAAATACACATTAAATGAAGTAAATACGTATAAGAAAATGTATACAAAGTACACATAAAATAATTAAATTTGTATTAAAATAAATATACAAAATACACATACAATAAGGTAAATCTATATTGAAATAGATATGCAAAATAAACATAAAATAATGTAAATTTGTATCAAATCATATACGAATACACACAATAAAATAACGTAAATTTTTATGAAAATATATATATAAAATACACATAAAATAATGTAAATACGTAGAAAAATATATATACAAAATACACATAAAATTATGTAAATTCTTATGAAAATAAATGAGCAAAATTCCACTAAAAGAATGTATATTTGTAGGAAAATATAAATACAAAATACAAATAAAATAACTAAAATTTGTATAAAAATATATAAAAAATACATAAAAATAATTTAAATTTGTTTGAAAATAGATATGCAAAATACACATAAAATTAGGAAAATCTGTATTGAAATACATATACAAATTACACATAAAATATTGTAAATTTCTATGAAAATATATAAACAAATACACATAAAATAGCGTAAATTTATATAAAATATATATACAAAATATACATTAAATAATGTAAATGTGTATAAAAATATATATACAAAATACACATAGAATAATGTAAAATCGTATCAAAATAAATAAACAGAATATCAATAAAATAATGTAAATTTGTATGAAAATAAAGATGCAAAATACCCAAATAATAACGCATATTTTTACAAAAATACACATAAAATAATTAAATTTGTATTAAAATAAATATACAAAATACACATACAATATGGTAAATTTGTATGGAAATAGATATGCAAAATAAACATAAATAATGTAAATTTGTATCAAAATATATATACGAATACCCATAAAATAGAGTAAATTTCTATGAAAATATATATTGAAAAACACAAATAAAATTATATAAATAAGTATAAAAATATACATATCAAATACACCTAAAATAATGTAAATTCGTATAAAAATAAATAAACAAAATTACGATAAAAGATGCAAGTTACACATTAAATAATGTAAATATGTATAAAAAAAATATATAAAAAAAACAAATAGAATAATATGAAATCGTATCAAAATAAAAACACCGTATATTAATAAAATAATGTAAATTTGTATAAAAATAAAGATGCAAAATCCCCATCAAATAGCGCATTTCTTATAAAAATATATATACCAAAATACACATTAAATATTTAAATTTGTATTGAAATAAATATACAAAATGCACATACAATAAGGTAAATTTATATTGAAAGAGATATGCAAAAATACATATAAGACAATTTAAATTTATTTCAAAATATATATACGAATACACAAAAAATAACGTAGATTTCTATAAAAATATATATACAAAATACACATAAAATTAAGTAAATACGTATATAAATATATATACAAAATACACATAGAATAATGTAAAATTGTTTAAAAAAAAAAAGAATATAAATAAAATAATGTAAATTTGTATGAAAATAAAAATGCAAAATACCCATAAAATAAAGCATATTTTTATAAAAATACATATACAAAAATACACATAGCATAATTAAATTTGTATTAAAATTAATATACAAAATGCATATACAATAAGGTAAATTTCTATTGAAAAAATATGCAAAATACACATAAAACAGTGTAAATTTATTTCAAAATCTATATACGAATACTCATAAATCAACGTATATTTCTATAAAAATATATATATATATATATATATATATATATATATATATATATATATATATATATATATATATATATATATATATATATATATATATATATATATATATATATATATATATATATATATATATATATATATATATATATATATATATATATATATATATATATATATATATATATATATATATATATATATATATATATATATATATATATATATATATATATATATATATATATATATATATATATATATATATATATATATATATATATATATATATATATATATATATATATATATATATATATATATATATACACATAAAATTACCTAAATTTGTATAAAACTATATACAAAAATACACAAAAATAATTTTAATTTGTATGAAAATAAATATACAAAATACACATAAAATTAGGTAAATTTGTATTGAAATACATTTACAAAATACACATAAAATAATGTAAATTTGAATGAAAATATATAAACAAATACACTTAAAATAACGTAAATTTGTATAAAATATATATAAAAAATACACATTAAATAATGTAAATATGTACAAAAGAATATATACAAAACACAAATAGAATAATATAAAATCGTATCAAAATAAATACACAGAATATTAATAAAATAATGTAAATTTGTATGAAAATTAAGATGCAAAATACCTATAAAATAACGCATTTTTTATAAAAATATTTATACCAAGACACACTTAATATATTTGTATTTGTATTAAAATAAATATACAAAATGCACATACAATAAGGTAAATTTATATTGAAATAGATATGCAAAATACATATAAAACCATGTAAATTTTTTTCAAAATATATATATATATACGAATACACATAAAATAACGTAGATTTCTATGAAAATAAATATACAAAATACACATAAAATGAAGTAAATACGTATAAAAAAAGGTATACAAAATACACATAAAATAATGTAAACTCGTATGAAAATAAATAAACAAAATACTAATAAAAGAATGTGTATTGTATATATATAAATATACAAAATACAAATAAAATAACGTAAATTTATATAAAACTATATGCAAAAATACAGAAAAGTAATTAAATTTGTGTGAAAATAGATATACAAAATACATGTGTATTTTGTATATTTATTTTCATACAAATTGAAATTATTTTTGTTTATTTTTTTATACATTTTCATACAAATTTTCGTTATTTAATGTGTATTTTGTATATTTATTTTTTCTACAAATATACGTTCTTTTAACTGAATTTTGTATATTGAATTTGAAACGAATTTACCTTATTTTGTATATCTATTTTCATACAAAATAAAACACTTCTGTGTATATTTGTATATAGTTTTATATATAAAAAATCGTATCAAAATAAATAAACAAAATACAAGTAAAAGAATGTGTATTTGTATAAATATAAATATACAAAATACACAAAAAATATCGTAAATTTGTATAAAACTATATACAAAAATACACAAGTAATTAAATTTGAATGAAATATATATACAAAATACAGCTAAAATAAGCTAAATTTGAATTGAAATGTACATACAAAATACATAAAATAATAATCTGTATCAAAATATTTATACAATACATACATATAATAACGTAGATTTGTTTAAAAATATATAAACAAAATACACATTAAGTAATGTAAATACGTATAAAAAATATGTACAAAATACACATATAATCATGTAATTCGTATCAAAATAAATAAACAAAATAGCAATAAAATAATGTAAATTTGTATGATAAAACATATACAAATAACGCAAATTTCTATAAAAATATATGTACAAAAATGCAATTAAAATAAAGTAAATTTGCAAAAAAATATATATACAAAACACACACTAAATAATGTAAATGCGTACATAAAATAACCTAAACTTGTATAAAACTATATTCAAAAATAAACAAAAATAATTTAAATTTGTTTGAAAAGAAATATACAAAATACACATAAAATTAGGTAAATTTGTATTGAAATACATATACAAAATACACATCAAATAATGTAAATTTGAATGAAAATATATAAACAAATACACTTAAAATAACGTAAATTTGTATAAAATATATATGCAAGATACACATTAAATAATGTAAATATGTATAAAAAATATATATACAAAAAACAAATAGAATAATGTAAAATCGTATTAAAATAAATACACAGAATATCAATAAAATAATGTAAATTTGTATGAAAATAAAGATACAAAATTCCCAAAAATTATCGCATTTTTTATAAAAATATATTTACCAAAATACACATAAAATATTTAAATTTGTATTGAAATAAATATACAAAATGCATATACAGTAAGGTAAATTTGTATTGAAAGAGATATTCAAAAATACATATAAAACAATGTAAATTTGTTTCAAAATATATATACGAATACACATAAAATAAAGTAGATTTCTATAGAAATACATATACAAAATTCATATGAAATTATGTAAATACGTATAAAAATATATATACTAAATACGTATCAAATAATGTAAATTTGTGTCAAAATAAATCATCAAAATATCATGAAAAGAATGTGTATTTGTATGAAAATAGATAATAGATAATAAATTTGTATAAAATATATATGCAAGACACACATTAAATAATGTAAAAATGTATAAAAAAGTATATACAAAAAACAAATAGAATAATGTAACATCGTATCAAAATAAATACACCGAATATTAATAAAATAATGTAAATTTGTATGAAAATAAAGATGCAAAATTCCAATAAAATAGAGCATTTCTTATAAAAATATATATACCAAAATACACATAAAATATTTAAATTTGCATTGAAATAAATATAGTAAATGCACATACAATAAGGTAAATTTGTATTGAAAGAGATATGCAAAAATACATATAAAACAATGTAAATTTGTTTCAAAATATGTACGAATACAAATTTAAAAACGTAGATTTCATAAAATATATATACAAAATACACATAAAATTAAGTAAATACGTATAAAAAATGTATACAAAATACACATAAAATAATTTAATTTCAATTAAAATAAATGTAAATTTGAATGAAAATATAAAACAAATACACTTAAAATAACGTAATTTTTTATAAAATATATGCAAGATACTAATTAAATATTGTAAATGTGTATAAATAATATATACAAAAAACAAATATAATAATGTAAAATCGTATCAAAATAAATACATAGAATATCAATAAAATAATGTAAATTTGTATGAAAATAAAGATGCAAAATTCCCAAAAATTATCGCATTTTTAATAAATATATATACCAAAATACACATAAAATATTTAAATTTGTATAGAAATAAATATACAAAATGCATATACAGTAAGGTAAATTTGTTTTAAAAGAGATATTCAAAAATACATATAAAACAATCTAAATTTGTTTCAAAATATATATACGAATACACATAAAATAAAGTAGATTTCTATAGAAATATATATACAAAATACATATGAAATTATGTAAATACGTATAAAAATATATATACAAAATATATATCAAATAATATAAATTCGTGTCAAAATAAATAAACAAAATATCATGCAAAGAATGTGTATTTGTATAAAAATAGATAATAGATAATAAATTTGTATAAAATATATATGCAAGATACTCATTAAATAATGTAAATATGTATAAAAAAGTATATACAAAAAACAAATAGAATAATGTAAATTCGTATCAAAATAAATACACCGAATACAAATAAAATAATGTAAATTTGTATGAAAATAAAGATGCAAAATTCCAATAAAATAGTGCATTTCATATAAAAATATATATACCAAAATACACATAAAATATTTAAATTTGTATTGAAATAAATATACAAATTGCATATACAATAAGGTAAATTTGTATTGAAAGAGATATGCAAAAATACATATAAAACAATATAAATTTGTTTCAAAATATATATACCAATACAAATAAAAAAACGTAGATTTCTATAAAAATATATATACAAAATACACATAAAATTAAGTAAATACGTATAAAAAAATGTGTATTTGTAAAAATATAAATATACAAAATACACATAAAATATCGTAAACTTGTATAAAACTATATACAAAAATACACAGAAGTATTTAAATTTGTATGAAAATATATATACAAAATACAGCTAAAAAAAGCTAAATTTGAATTGAAATATACATACAAAATACATAAAATAATGTAAATCAGTATCAAAATATTTATACAAATACATATAATAACGTAGATTTGTTTAAAAATATATAAACAAAATACACATTAAGTAATGTAAATACGTATAAAAAATATGTACAAAATACACATATAATCATGTAATTCGTATCATAATAAATAAACAAAATAGCAATAAAATAATGTAAATTTGTATGAGAAAATATATACAAATAACGCAAATTTCTTAAAAAATATATGTACAAAAATACACATAAAATAAAGTAAATTTGCAAAAAATATATATATAGAAAACACACACTAAATATTGTAAATGCGTACATAAAATAACCTAAATTTGTATAAAACTATATACAAAATACACAAAAATAATTTAAATTTGTTTGAAAAGAAATATACAAAATACACATAAAATTAGGTAAATTTGTATTGAAATACATATACAAAATACACATCAAATAATGTAAATTTAAATGAAAATATATAAACAAATACACTTAAAATAACGTAAATTTGTATAAAATATATATGCAAGATACACATTAAATAATGTAAATGTGTATAAAAAAATATATACAAAAAACAAATAGAATAATGTAAAATCGTATCAAAGTAAATTCACAGAATATCAATAAAATAATGTAAATTTGTATGAAAATAAAGATACAAAATTCCTAAAAATTATCGCATTTTTTATAAAAATATATTTACCAAAATACACATAAAATATTTAAATTTGTATTGAAATAAATATACAAAATGAATATACAGTAAGGTAAATTTGTATTGAAAGAGATATTCAAAAATACATATAAAACAATGTAAATTTGTTTCAAAATATATATACGAATACACATAAAATAAAGTAGATTTCTATAGAAATATATATACAAAATACATATGAAATTATGTAAATACGTATAAAAAAATATATACAAAATACATATCAAATAATGTAAATTCGTGTCAAAATAAATCAACAAAATATCATGAAAAGAATGTGTATTTGTATGAAAATAGATAATAGATAATAAATTTGTATAAAATATATATGCAAGATACACATTAAATAATGTAAATATGTATAAAAAAGTATATACAAAAAACAAATAGAATAATGTAACATCGTATCAAAATAAATACACCGAATATTAATAATATAATGTAAATTTGTATGAAAATAAAGATGCAAAATTCCCATAAAATAGCGCATTTCTTATAAAAATATATATACCAAAATACACATAAAATATTTAAATTTCCATTGAAATAAATATACTAAATGCACATACAATAAGGTAAATTTGTATTGAAAGAGATATGCAAAAATACACATAAAACAATGTAAATTTGTTTCAAAATATATATACGAATACAAATAAAAAAACGTAGATTTCTATAAAAATATATATACAAAATCCACATAAAATTAAGTAAATACGTATAAAAAAAATGTATACAAAATACATATAAAATAATGTAATTTCGAATTAAAATAAATGTAAATTTGAATGAAAATATAAAAACAAATATACTTAAAATAACGTAAATTTGTAAAAAATATATATGCAAGATACACATTAAATAATGTAAATGTGTATAAAAAAATATATACAAAAAACAAATAGAATAATGTAAAATCGTATCAAAATAAATACACAGAATATCAATAAAATAATGTAAATTTGTATGAAAATAAAGATGCAAAATTCCAAAAAATTATCGCATTTTTTATAAAAATATATATACCAAAATACACATAAAATATTTAAATTTGTATTGAAATAAATATACAAAATGCATATACAGTAAGGTAAATTTGTTTTAAAAGAGATATTCAAAAATACATATAAAACAATGTAAATTTGTTTCAAAATATATATACGAATACACATAAAATAAAGTAGATTTCTATAGAAATATATATACAAAATACATATGAAATTATGTAAATACGTATAAAAATATATATACAAAATACATATCAAATAATGTAAATTTTTGTATATGTATTTTTATAAAAATATGCTTTATTTTATGGGTATTTTGCATCTTTATTTTCATACAAATTTACGTTATTTTATTGATATTCTGCTCATTCATTTTGATACGATTTGACATTATTCTATGTGTATTTTGTATATATTTTTCATACAAATTTACGTTATTTTATGTGTGTTTGTTTATACATTTTGACACAAATTTACAATATTTTATGGGTATTTTGTATATATATTTCAAAAGAAATTTACCTAGTTTTATGTGTATTTTGAATATCTATTTTCATACAAACTCAAATTATTTATATGTATTTTTGTATATATTTCAATACAAATTTTAGTTATGTTATGTTTATTTTGTAAATCTATTTTCATTCAAATATATATTATTTTATTGGTATTTTGTTGATTTATATTGATACGAATTTACATTATTTTATATGTACTTTTTATATATATTTTTATACGCATTTACATTATTTAATATTTATTTTGAATGTATAATTTTATACAAATTCATGGTATTTTATGTGTATTTGTATATATATTTTCATATAAATTTACATTATTTTATGTGTATTTTGTACATATATTTCATTACAAATTTACCTTATTTTATGTTTATTTTGTTTGTGTATTTTGTACATTTATATTTATACACGTTTACTCATACAAATTTATATTATTTTATTGGTATTTTGTTTATTTATTTTGATACGAATTACATGATTATATGTGAATTTTGTACAATTTTTTTTATACGTATTTACATTATTTAATGTGTATTTTGTTTATATATTTTCATACAAATTTACGTTATTATATATGTATTTGTATAAATATTTTGATACAAATTTACTTTATTACATGTATTTTGTATATATATTTCAATTCAAATTTAGCTTATTTTGTGTGTATTTTGTATATATTTTCATACAAATTTAATTACTTCTGTGTATTTTTGTATATAGTTTTATATAAATTTACGTTATTTTATGTGTATTTTGTATATTTATATTTATACAAATACACATTCTTTTATTTGTATTTTGTTTATTTATTTTGATACGAATTTACATTATTCTATGTGTATTTTGCATACATTTTTTATACGTATTTACTTCATTTTATGTGTATTTTGTTTAAATATTTTTTATAGAAATCTACGTTATTTTATGTGTATTCGTATACATATTTTGAAAATAATTTACATTGCTTTATATGTATTTTGCATATCTATTTCAATACTAATTTACCTTATTGTACATATAAAACAATGTAAATTTGTTTCAAAATATATGTACGAATACAAATCAAATAACGTAGATTTCTATAAAAATATATATACAAAATACACATAAAATTAAGTAAATACGTATGAAAAAATGTAAACAAAATGCACATTAAATAATGTAAATTCGAAACAAAATAAATAAACAAAATACCAATAAAAAAATGTGTATGTATATAAATATAAATGTACAAATTACACATACAAAATAAACATAAAATAAGGTAAATTTGTAATGAAATATATGAACAAAATACACATAAAATAATGTAAATTTATATGAAAATATATATACAAATACACATAAAATACCATGAATTTGTATAAAATTATATATTCAAAATAAATAATTAGTATCAATATAAATGAACAAAATATCAATAAAATAATATATATTTGAATGAAAATAGATTTACAAAATACACATAACCTAACTTAAATTTGTATTGAAATATATACAAAAATACATAAAAATAATTTGAGTTTGTATGAAAATAGATATTCAAAATACACATAAAACTAGGTAAATTTCTTTTGAAATATATATACAAAATACCCATAAAATATTGTAAATTTGTGTCAAAATATATAAACAAATACACATAAAATAACGTAAATTTGTATGAAAAATACATACAAAATACACATAGAATAATGTCAAATCGTATCAAAATGAATGAGCAGAATATCAATAAAATAACGTAAATTTGTATGAAAATAAAGATGCAAAATACCCATAAAATAAAGCATATTTTTATAAAAATACATATAGAAAAATACACATAGAATAATTAAATTTGTATTAAAATTAATATACAAAATGCAAATACAATAAATTTAAATTTGATTATATTAAATGAAATAAATATACAAAATAAACATAAAATAAGGTAAATTTGTAATAAAATATATGTAAGAATACACATAAAATAATATAAACTTGTATGAAAATATATATACAAATACACATAAAATAACATGAATTTGTATAAAATTTGTTTCAAAATATATACGAATACACACAATAAAATAACGTAAATTTTTATGAAATTGTATATATAAAATACACATAAAATAATTTAAATACGTAGAAAAATATATATACAAAATACACATAAAATAATGTAAATTCGTAAAAAATTAAATACACAAATTTCCAATAAAAGAATGTATAGTTGTATGAAAATATATATACAAAAAACGAATAAAAAAACTATAATTTGTATAAAAATATATACAAAAATACACAAAAATAATTAAAATTTGTTTGAAAATTGATATGCAAAATACACATAAAGTTAGGCAAATTTGTATTGAAATACATATACAAAACTCACATAAAATAATGTAAATTTATATTAAAATATATAAACAAATACATATAAAATAACGTAAATTTGGATAAAATATATATACAAAATATACATTAAATATTTTAAATATGTATAAAAATATATTATATTATATATATTTTTATTGATATTTGCGTTATTTATGTGTATTTTGTATATGTTTTCCCATAGAAATTTACATTATTTTATTGGTATTTTGTCTATTTATTTTGATACGAATTACATGATTATTTGTGTCTTTTGTACATTTTTTTATACGTATTTACATTATTTAATGTGTATTTTGTTTATATATTTTTATACAAATTTACGTTATTATATGTGTATTTGTATAAGTATTTTGATACAAATTTACATTATTTTATGTATTTTGTATATATATTTCAATTCAAAAACCAATAAAATAATATATATTTGAATGAAAATAGATTTACTAAATACACATAACATAACTAAAATTTGTTTTGAAATATATACAAAAATACGTAAAAATAATTTGAATTCGTATGAAAATAGATATTCAAAATACACATAAAACTAGGTAAATTTCTTTTGAAATATAAACACAAAATACCCATAAAATATTGTAAATTTGTGTCAAAATATATAAACAAATACACATAAAATAATGTAAATTTGTATGAAAAATATATACAAAATACACATAGAATAATGTCAAATCGTATCAAAATGAATGAGCAGAATATCAATAAAATAACGTAAATTTGTATGAAAATAAAGATGCAAAATACCCATAAAATAAAGCATATTTTTATAAAAATACATTTACAAAAATACACATAGAATAATTAAATTTGTATTAAAATTAATATACAAAATGCATATACAATAAGGTAAATTTGTATTGAAAAAATAAGCAAAATACACATAAAAGTGTAAATTTGTTTAAAAATCTATATACGAATACGCATAATATAACGTAGATTTCTATAGAAATATATATACAAAATACACATGAAATGATGTAAATACGTATAAAAATATATATACAAAATACACATTAAATAATTTAAATTCTCCTCAAAATAAATAAACAAAATATCAATAAAAGAATGTGTATTTGTATGAAAATAGATATACAAAATGCTCATACAATAACCTAAGTTTGTATAAAACTATATACAAAAATACACAAAAATAATATAAATTTGTATGAAAATAAATATACAAAATACACATAAAATTATGTAAATTTGTATTGAAATACATATACAAAATACACATAAAATAATGAAAATTTGAATGAAAATATATAAACATATACAATTAAAATAACATAAATTTGTATCAAATATATATACAAAATACTAATTAAATAATGTAAATATGTATAAAAAAAATATATACAAAACACAAATAGAATAATGTAAAATCGTATCAACAATAAATACAAAGAATATTAATAAAATAATGTAAATTTGTATCAAAATAAAGATGCAAAATAGCCATAAAATAACGCATTTTTTATAAAAATATATATACCAAAATACACATAAAATATTAAAATTTGTATTAAAATAAATATAAAAAATGCACATACTGTAAGGTATATTTGTATTGAAATAGATATGCAAAATACATATAAAACAATGTAAATTTGTTTCAAAATATATATATACGAATACACATAAAACAACGTAGATTTCTATAAAAATATATACAAAATACACATTAAATGAAGTAAATACGTATAAAAAAATGAATACAAAAATACATAAAAATCGTATCAAAATAAATAAATAAAATACCAGTAAAAGAATGTGTATTTGTAAAAATATAAATATACAAAATACACATAAAATATCGTAAATTTGTATAAAACTATATACAAAAATACACAGAAGTAATTAAATTTGTATGAAAATATATATACAAAATGCAGCTAAAATAAGCTAAATTTGAATTGAAATGTACATACAAAATACATAAAATAATGTAAATCTGTATCAAAATATTTATACAAATACATATGATAACGTAGATTTGTTTAAAATATATAAACAAAATACACATTAAGTAATGTAAATACGTATAAAAGATATGTACAAAATACACATATAATCATGTAATTCGTATCAAAATAAATAAACAAAATAGCAATAAAATAATGTAAATTTGTATGAGAAAACATAAAATAACGCAAATTTCTATAAAAATATATGTACAAAAATGCACATAAAATAAAGTAAATTTGCAAAAAAATATATATACAAAACACACACTAAATAATGTAAATGCGTACATAAAATAACCTAAATTTGTATAAAACTATATACAAAAATATACAAAAATAATTTAAATTTGTTTGAAAAGAGATATACAAAATACACATAAAATTTGGTAAATTTGTATTGAAATACATATACAAAATACACATCAAATAATGTAAATTTGAATGAAAATATATAAACAAATACACTTAAAATAACATAAATTTGTATGAAATATATAAGCAAGATACACATTAAATAATGTAAATGTATATAAAAAATATATATACAAAAAACAAATAGAATAATGTAAAATCGTATCAAATTAAATACACAGAATATCAATAAAATAATGTAAATTTGTATGAAAATAAAGATGCAAAATTCCCAAAAATTATCGCATTTTTATAAAAATATATTTACCAAAATACACATAAAATATTTAAATTTGTATTGAAATAAATATACAAAATGCATATACAGTAAGGTAAATTTGTATTGAAAGAGATATTCAAAAATACATATAAAACAATGTAAATTTGTTTCAAAATATATATACGAATACACATAAAATAAAGTAGATTTCTATAGAAATATATATACAAAATACATATGAAATTATGTAAATACGTATAAAAATATATATACAAAATACATATCAAATAATGTAAATTCGTGTCAAAATAAATAAACAAAATATCATGAAAAGAATGTGTATTTGTATGAAAATAGATAATAGATAATAAATTTGTATAAAATATATATGCAAGATACACATTAAATAACGTAAATATGTATAAAAAAGTATGTACAAAAAACAGATAGAATAATGTAACATCGTATCAAAATAAATACACCGAATATTAATAAAATAATGTAAATTTGTATGAAAATAAAGATGCAAAATTCCCATATGATAGCGCATTTCTTATAAAAATATATATACCAAAATACACATAAAATATTTAAATTTGCATTGAAATAAATATACAAAATGCACATACAATAAGGTAAATTTGTATTGAAAGATATATGCAAAAATACATATAAAACAATGTAAATTTGTTTCAAAATATATATACGAATACAAATAAAAAACGTAGATTTCTATAAAAATATATATACAAAATACACATAAAACTAAGTAAATACGTATGAAAAAATGTATACAAAATACAAATAAAATAATGTAATTTCGAATTAAAATAAATGTAAATTTGAATGAAAATATAAAAACAATTACACTTAAAATAACTTAAATTTGTATAAAATATATATGCAAGATACACATTAAATAATGTAAATGTGTATAAAAAAATATATACAAAAACCAAATAGAATAGTGTAAAATCGTATCAAAATAAATACACAGAATATCAATAAAATAATGTAAATTTGTATGAAAATAAAGATGCAAAATTCCCAAAAATTATCGCATTTTTTATAAAAATATATATACCAAAATACACATAAAATATTTAAATTTGTATTGAAATAAATATACAAAATGCATATACAGTAAGGTAAATTTGTATTAAAAGAGATATTCAAAAATACATATAAAACAATGTAAGTTTGTTTCAAAATATATATACGAATACACATAAAATAAAGTAGATTTCAATAGAAATATATATACAAAATACATATGAAATTATGTAAGTACGTATAAAAATATATATACAAAATACATATCAAATAATGTAAATTCGTGTCAAAATAAATAAACAAAATATCATGAAAAAAAAGTGTATTTGTATGAAAATAGATAATAGATAATAAATATGTATAAAATATATATGGAAGATACACATTAAATAATGTAAATATGTATAAAAAAGTATATACAAAAAACAAATAGAATAATGTAAAATCGTATCAAAATAAATACTCCGTATATTAATAAAATAATATAAATTTGTATGAAAATACAGATGCAAAATTCCCATAAAATAGCGCATTTCTTATAAAAATATATATACCAAAATACACATAATATATCTAAATTTGTATTGAAATAAATATACAAAATGCACATACAATAAGGTAAATTTGTATTGAAAGAGATATGCAAAAATACATTTAAAACAATGTAAATTTGTTTCAAAATATATATACGAATACAAATTAAAAAACGTAGATTTCTATAAAAATATATATACAAAATACACATAAAATTAAGTAAATACGTATAAAAAAATGTATACAAAATACACATAAAATAATGTAAATTCGAACTAAAATAAATAAACAAAATACCAATAAAAGAATGTGTATTTGGATAAATATAAATACACTAAATACACATACAAAATAAACATAAAATAAGGTAGATTTGTAATAAAATATATGTACAAAATACACATAAAATAATGTAAATTTATATGAAAATATATATACAAATACACATAAAATACCATGAATCTGTATAAAAATATATATTCAAAATAAATATTAAATAATGTAAAAGCGTATAAAAATATATATACAAAGTACATATAAAATTAAAATTAAAATGCAAAATACCTATAAAATAACGCATTTTTTTAAAATTATTGATACCAAAATACACATAAAATATTTGAACTTGTATTAAAATAAATATACAAAATGCACATACAATAAGGTAAATTTGAATTGAAATAGATATGCAAAATACATATAAAATAATGTAAATTTGTGTCAAAATATATATACGAATACACATAAAATAACGTTGATTTCTATAAAAAAACATATACAAAATACACATAAAATACTGTAAATTTGAATGAAAATACATAAACAAATACACTTAAAATAACATAAATTTGTATAAAAAAAATATATACAAAACACAAATAGAATAATGTAAAATCGTATCAAAATAAATACACAGAATATTAATAAAATAATGTAAATTTGTATGAAAATAAAGACGGAAAATACACATAAAATAAGACATTTTTTTAAAATATATATACAAAAATACACATAAAAAAATTTATTTGTATTAATATAAATATACAAAATACACATACAATAAGGTAAATCTGTATTGAAATAGATATGCAAAATAAATATAAAACAATGTAAATTTGTTTCAAAATATATATACGAATACACATAAAATAACGTAGATTTGTATAAAAATATATATACAAAATACACGTAAAATGAAGTAAATACGTATAAAAAAATGTATACAAAATACACATAAAATAATGTAAATTCGTATCAAAATAAATAAACAAAATACCAATAAAAGAATGTGTATTTGTATAAATATAAATATACAAAATACACATAAAATAACGTTAATTTGTATGAAACTATATACAAAAATACACAGAAGTAATTAAATTCGTATGAAAACAGATATACAAAATACAGATAAAATAAGCTAAATTTGAATTGAAAATGTATATACAAAATACATAAAATAATGTAAATTTGTATCAAAATATTCATAAAAATACATATAATAACGTAAATTTCTTTAAAAATATATAAACAAAATACACATTAAGTAATGTAAATACACATATAATCATGTAATTCGTATCAAAGTAAATAAACAAAATAGCAATAAAATAATGTAAATTTGTATGATAAAATATATACAAATACATATAAAATAACGCTAATTTTTTTAAAAATATATGTCCAAAAATGAACGTAAAATAAATTAACTTTGGATAAAAATATATATACAAAACACACATTAAATAATGTAAATGCGTACATAAAATAACCTAAATTTGTATAAAACTATATACAAAAATACACAAAAATAATTTAAATTAGTATGAAAAGAAATATACAAAATACACATAAAATTAGGTTGATTTCTATTGAAATACATATACAAAATACACATAAAATAATGCAAATTTGAAAGAAAATATATAAACAAATACACATATAATAACGCAAATTTGTATGAAATATATATACAAAATACACATTAAATAATGTAAATATGTATAAAAAAAATATATACAAAACACAAATAGAATAATGTAAAATCGTATCAAAATATATACACAAAATATTAATAAAATAATGTAAATTTGAATGAAAATTAAGATGCAAAATACCTATAAAATAACGCATTTTTTGAAAAAATATTGATACCAAAATACACATAAAATATTTGAATTTATATCAAAATAAATATACAAAATGCATACAATAAGGTAAATTTGTATTGAAATAGATATGCAAAATACATATAAAATAATGTAAATTTGTTTCAAAATATATATGCGAATACACATAAAATAACGTAGATTTCTATAAAAATATATATACAAAATACACATAAAATTAAGTAAATACGTATAAAAAAATGTATACAAAATACACATAAAATAATGTAAATTCGTATAAATATAAATAAACAATATAGCAATAAAAGAATGTGTATTTGTATAAATATAAATATACAAAATACACATAAAATAACGTAAATTTATATAAAACTATATACATAAAATAACGCAAATTTCTATTAAAATATATGTACAAAAATGAACAGAAAATAAATTTGCATAAAAATATATATACAAAACACACATTAGATAATGTAAATGAGTATAAAACTATGTATACAAAATACCTATGAAATATTTCGTATCGAATTAAATTAAGAAAATACCAATATAATGATGTAATTTTGGATGAAAATATATATACAAAATACACATAAAATAACCTAAATACAAATACAAATATACACATAAAATAATTTAAAATTGAATGAAATAAATATACAAAATAAACATAAAATAAAGTAAATTTGTAATGAAATATATGAAAAAATACACATAAATTAATATAAATTTGTATGAAAATATATATACAAATACACATTAAATAACATGAATTTGTATAAAATTTGTATCAAAATATATACTTATACACACTATAAAATAACGTAGTTTTTTGATGAAAATGTATATACAAAATACACATAAAATAATTTTAATACGTAGAAAAATATATATACAAAAAACACATAAAATAATGTAAATATGAATGAAAATATATAAACAAATACACATAAAATAATGTAAATTTGGATAAAATATATATACAAAATGAACATTAAATAATGTAAATATGTATAAAAAAAATATATACAAAAAACACATAGAATAATGTTAAATCGTATCAAAATAAATAAAGAGAATATCAATAAAATAATGTAAATTTGTATGAAAATAAAAATGCAAAATATCCATATAATAACGCATATTTGCATAAAAACATATATACAAAAATACATATAAAATAATTAAATTTGTATTAAAATAAATATACAAAATGCACGTACAATAAAGTAAATTTGTATTGAAATAGATATGCAAAATACACATTAATAATGTAAATTTGTATCAAAATATATATACGAATACTCATAAAATAGAGTAAACTTCTATGAAAATATACATACAAAATAGATATACAAAATACACATATAACTAGTTAAATTTGTATTTAAATATATATACAAAAAACACATAAAATAATGTAGATTTGTATGAAATGAAAACAAATACATTTTATATAAAATATATATAAAAAATACACATAGAATAATGTAAAAACATAACAAAATAAATACACAGAATATCAATAAAATAATGTAAATTTGTATGAAAATAAAGATGCAAAATACCCATAAAATAAAGCATATTTTTATAAAAATACATATACAAAAATACACATAGATTAATCAAATTTGTATTAAAATTAATATACAAAATGCACATACAATAAGGTAAATTTGTATTGAAAAAATATGCAAAATACACATAAAACAATGTAAATTTGTTTCAAAATATATATACGAATACACATAAAATAACGCAGATTTCTATAGAAATATATATACAAAATACACTTGAAATAATGTAAATACGTATAAAAATATATATACAAAATACACATTAAATAATGTTAATTCGTGTCAAAATAAATAAACAAAACATCATGAAAAGAATGTGTATTTGTATGAAAATAGATATACAAAATACACATAAAATAACCTAAATTTGTAAAAAACTATTTACAAAAATACACAAAAATAATTTAAACTTGTATGAAAATAAATATACAAAAAACATATAAAAATAGGTAAGTTTGAATTGAAATACATATACAAAATACACATAAAATAATGTAAATTTGAATGAAAATATATAAACATATAGACTTAAAATAACGTAAATTTGTATCAAATATATATACAAAAAAAACATTAAACAATGTAAATATGTATTAAAGAATATATACAAAACAAAAATAATATAATATGAAATCGTATCAAAATAAATACAGAAAATATTAATAAAATTATGTAAATTTTAATGAAAATTAAGATGCAAAATACCCATAAAATAACGCATTTTTATAAAATATATATACGAAAAACATAAAATATTTGATTTTGTATGAAAATATATATATACAAAATACACTTAAAATAAGCTAAATTTGAATTGAAATATATATACAAAATACATAAAATAATGTAAATTTGTATCAAAATATTTATACAAATACACATATAATAACGTAGATTTGTATAAAAATATATAAACAAAATACACATTAAATAATCTAAATACTTATAAAAAATGTACAAAATACACAAATAATCATGTAATTCGTATCAAAATAAATAGACAAAATACCAATAAAATAATGTAAATTTCTATGAAAACATATACAAAATACACATAAATAACGTAAATATCAATAAAAATATATAATATAATATATTTTATACATATTTCAAATATTTAATGTATTTTTGTATATATATTTATTAAATTTACGTTATTTTATATGTATTTGTTTAGATATTTTAATACAAATTTGCATTATTTTATGTGAGTTTTGTATATGTATTTCAATACAAATTTGCCTAACTTTATGTGTATTTTGCATATCTATTTTCAAACAAATTTAAATTATTTTTGTGTATTTTTGTATATATTTTTATACAAATTATAGTTACTTTATTTGTTTTTTGTATATATATTTTCCAACAAATATACATTCTTTTATTGGAATTTTGTGTATTTAATTTTTTACGAATTTACATTATTTTATGTGTATTTTGTATACATATTTTTCTACGTATTTAAATTATTTTATGTGTATTTTATACATACATTTTCATAAAAATTTAGGTTTTTTTATTGTGTGTATTCGTATATATTTTGAAACAAATTTTATACAAATTCATGTTATGTTATGTGTATTTGTATATATATTTTCATACAAATTTATATTATTTTATGTGTATTCTTACATATATTTTATTACAAATTTACCTTATTTTATGTTTATTTTGTATATTTACTTCATTTAATATAATCAAATTTAAATTTATTGTATATGAATTTTGTATATTAATTTTAATACAAATTTAATTATTCTATGTGTATTTTTCTATATGTATTTTTATAAAAATTTCTTTTTTTATGTATTTTTTGTATCTTTATTTTCATACAAATTTACGTTATTTTATTGATATTCTGCTTATTCATTTTGATACGATTTGACATTATTCTATGTGTATTTTGTATATATTTTCATACAAATT
This sequence comes from Eriocheir sinensis, assembly GCF_024679095.1. NCBI lineage: Eukaryota > Metazoa > Arthropoda > Malacostraca > Decapoda > Varunidae > Eriocheir > Eriocheir sinensis. Next base: position 217,869 of record NW_026112044.1, on the reverse strand, counting down.
TACGTTATTTTATGTGAATTTGTATATATTTTGACACAAATTTACAATATTTTATGGGTATTTTGTATATATTTCAAAAGAAATTTACCTAGTTTTATGTCTATTTTGAATATCTATTTTCATACAAACTCAAATTATTTTATGTGTTTTGTATATATTTTAAATTTGTTTTATGTATTTTGTAAATCTATTTTCATTCAAATTTATTTTATGTATTTTGTATATATTTTAATACAAATTTAAATTATTTTATGTGTATTTTGTAAATATATTTTCATTATTTAATATTTATTTGTATCTTTATTTTCATACAAATTTACATTATTTTATTGATATTCTGTGTATTTATTTGATACGAATTTTCATTATTCTATATGTTTTTTGTATATATTTTTTACATTTATTTTATTTATTTTGTGTATCTTGCATATATATTTGATACAAATTTAAGTTATTTAAAGTGTATTTGTTTATATATTTTCATTCAAATTTACATTATTTGATGTGCATTTTGTATTTGTATTTCAATACAAATTTAGCTAATGTTATTTGTATTTTGTATATTTCTTTTCAAACAAATGTAAATTATTTTGAGTATTTTGTACATATATTTTTAAAAAATTTAGGTTGTTTTATATGTACATTTTTGCAAATTTACATTATTTTGTGTATTTGCTTATATATTTTATTTAAATTTTATTTTGTACATAATATTTTGATACGAATATTTGTACATTTTTTATACGTATTTACATTACTTAATGTGTATTTTGTATATATATTTTCAAACAAATCTACGTTATTATATGTATTTATATAAATATTTTGATACAGATTTACATTATTTTATGTATTTTGTATGTACATTTCAATTCAAATTTAGCTTATTTTTAGCTGTATTTAGTATATATATTTTCATACAAATTTAATTACTTCTGTGTATTTTTGTATATTGTTTTATACAAATTTACGATATTTTATGTGTATTTTGTATATTTATATTTTTACAAATACACATTTTTTTATACGTATTTACTTAATTTTATGTGTATTTTGTAAATATATTTTTATAGAAATCTACGTTTTTTTATTTGTATTCGTATATATATTTTGAAACAAATTTACATTGTTTTATATGTATTTTTGCATATCTCTTTCAATACAAATTTACTTTATTGTATGTGCATTTTGTATATTTATTTCAATGCAAATTTAAATATTTTATGTGTATTTTGGTATATATATTTTTATAAGAAATGCGCTATTTTATGGGAATTTTGCAACTTTATTTTCATACAAATTTACATTATTTTATTAATATTCGGTGTATTTATTTTGATACGATGTTACATTATTCTATTTGTTTTTTGTATATACTTTTTAATACATATTTACATTATTTAATGAGTATCTTGCATATATATTTTATACAAATTTATTATCTATTATCTATTTTCATACAAATACACATTCTTTTCATGATATTTTGTTGATTTATTTTGACACGAATTTACATTATTTGATATGTATTTTGTATATATATTTTTATACGTATTTACATAATTTCATATGTATTTTGTATATATATTTCTATAGAAATCTACTTTATTTTATGTGTATTCGTATATATATTTTGAAACAAATTTACATTGTTTTATATGTATTTTTGAATATCTCTTTCAATACAAATTTTCCTTACTGTATATGCATTTTGTATATTCATTTCAATACAAATTTAAATATTTTATGTGTATTTTGGTAAATATATTTTTATAAAAAATGCGATAATTTTTGAGAATTTTGTATCTTTATTTTCATACAAATTTACATTATTTTATTGAAATTCTGTGTATTTATTTTCATACGATTTTACATTATTCTATTTGTTTTTTGTATATATATTTTTTATACATATTTACATTATTTAATGTGTATCTTGCATATATATTTTATACAAATTTACGTTATTTGAGGTGTATTTGTTTATATATTTTCATTCAAATTTACATTATTTGATGTGTATTTTGTATATGTATTTCAATACAAATTTACCTAATTTTATGTGTATTTTGTATATTTCTTTTCAAACAAATTTAAATTATTTTTGTGTTTTTTTGTATATAGTTTTATGCAAATTTAGGTTATTTTATGTACGCATTTACATTATTTAGTGTGTGTTTTGTATATATATTTTTTTGCAAATTTACTTTATTTTATGTGCATTTTTGTACATATATTTTTATAGAAATTTGCGTTATTTGTATATGTTTTCTCATAGAAATTTACATTATTTTATTGCTATTTTGTTTATTTATTTTGATACGAATTACATGATTATATGTGTATTTTGTACATATTTTTTATACGTATTTACATTACTTAATGTGTATTTTGTTTATATATTTTTAAACAAATCTACGTTATTATATGTATTTGTATAAATATTTTGATACAGATTTACATTATTTTATGTATTTTGTATGTACATTTCAATTCAAATTTAGCTTATTTTAGCTGTATTTTGTATATATATTTTCATACAAATTTAATTACTTCTGTGTATTTTTGTATATAGTTTTATACAAATTTACGATATTTTATGTGTATTTTGTATATTTATATTTTTACAAATACTCATTCTTTTATTGGTATTTTGTTTATTTATTTTGATACGATTTTTATGTATTTTTTGTATTCATTTTTTTATACGTATTTACTTCATTTTATGTGTATTTTGTATATATTTTCATAGAAATCTACGTTATTTTATGTGTATTCGTACATATATTTTGAAACAAATTTACATTGTTTTATAAGTATTTTGCATATCTATTTCAATACAAATTTGCAAATTTACTTTATTTTATGTGCATTTTTTTAGAAATTTGCGTTATTTTATGTGTATTTGTATATGTTTTCTCATACAAATTTACATAATTTTTTTGCTATTTTGTTTATTTATTTTGATACAAATGAAAATAGATATACAAAATATACATAAAATAAACTAAATTTGTATTGAAATATATATTCAAAATACATAAAATAATGTAAATTTGTTTAAAAATATTTTAACAGATGCGCATAAAATAACGTAAATTTGTTTTAAAATATACAAAATTCACATTAAATAATGTAAATATGTATAAAAAAAATATATACAAAACACAAATAGAATAATGTAAAATCGTATGAAAATAAATACACAGAATATTAATAAAACAATGTAAATTTGTATGAAAATAAAGATGGAAAATACCCATTAAATAACGCATTTTTTATAAAAATATATATACCAAAATACACATAAAAAAAATAATTTTTATTAAAATAAATATACAAAATACACATACAATAAGGTAAATCTGTATTGAAATAGATATGCAAAATACATAAACAATGTAAATTTGTTTTAAAATATATATACGAATACACATAATATAACGTAGATTTGTATAAAATAATATATACAAAATACACATAAAATGAAGTAATTACGTATAAGAAAATGTATACAAAATACACATAAAATAATATAAATTCGTATCAAAATAAATAAACAAAATACCAATAAAAGAATGTGTATTTGCATCAATATAAATATACAAAATACACATTAAATAACGTAAATTTGTATAAAACTATATACAAAAATACACAGAAGTAATTAAATTCGTATGAAAATAGATATACAAAATACAGATAAAATAACCTAAATTTTGAATTGAAATGTATATACAAACTACATAAAATAATGTAGATTTGTATCAAAATATTTATAAAAATACCCATAAAATAATGCATTTTTTTATTTATAAAAATATATATACCAAAATACACATCAAAAAATTAAATTTGTATTAAAATAAATATACAAAAAACACATACAATAAGGTAAATTTGTATTGAAATAGATATGCAAAATACATATAAAACAATGTAAATTTGTTTCAAAATATATATACGAATACATATAAAATAACGTAGATTTCTATAAAAATATATATACAAAATAAACATAAAATGAAGTAAATACGTATAAGAATGTATACAAAATACACATAAAATAATGTAAATTGAATCAAAATAAATAAACAAAATACCAATAAAAGAATGTGTATTTGTATAAATATAAATATACAAAATACATATAAAATAACGCAAATTTATATAAAACTATATACAAAAATACACAGAAGTATTTTAATTGGTATGAAAATAGATATACAAAATAAGGTAAATTCGTTTCAAATTCAATAAACAAAATTCAGATTAAAGAACGTATATTTGTAGAAAAAATAAATATACAAAATACACATTAAATAACGAAAATTTGTATGAAAATATATAAAAAAATAAACAAAAATAATTTCAATTTGTATGAAAATAAATATACAAAATACACATGTATTTTGTATATCTATTTTCACACAAATTTAATTACTTTTCTGTATTTTTGAATATAGTTTTACATAAATTTACGTTATTTTATTTGTATTTTGTATATATATATATATATATATATATATATATATATATATATATATATATATATATATATATATATATATTTATATATATATATATATATATATATATATATATATATATATATATATATATACAATACACATTCTTTTATTAGTATTTTGTTTATTTATTTTGATACGAGTTTACATTATTTTGTATACCTTTTTTTATACGTATTTACTTCATTTTATGTGTATTTTGTATATTTATTTTCATAGAAATCTACGTTATTTTATGTGTATTCGAATATATAATTTGAAAAAAATTTACATGGTTTTATATGTGTTTTGCATATCTATTTCAATACAAATTTACCTTATTGTATGTGAATTTTGTATATTTATTTTAATACAAATTCAAATATTTGAAGTGTGTCTTGGTATAAATATTTTTATAAAAAATGCGTTATTTTATGGGTATTTTGCATCTTAATTTTCATACAAATTTACATTATTTTATTAATATTCTGTGTACTTATTTTGATACGATTTTATATTATTCTATTTGTGTTTTGTATGTATTCTTTTATACATATTTACATTATTTAATGTGTATTTTTTATATATATATTTTATACAAATTTACGTTATTTTAAGTGTATTTGTTTATATATTTTCATTCAAATTTACATTATTTTATATGTATTTTGCAAATGTATTTCAATACAAATTTACCTAATTTTATGTGTATTTTGTATATTTATTTTCATACAAATTAAAATTATTTTTGTGTATTTTTGTATATAGTTTTATACAAATTTAGGTGATTTTATGTGTATATTGTATATCTATTTTCATTCAAATACACATTCTTTTATTGATATTTTGTTTATTTACTTTGACGCGAATTATTTAATGTGTATTTTATATATATATATATATATATATATATATATATATATATATATATATATATATATATATATATATATATATATATATATATATATATATATATATATATATATATATATATATATATATATATATATATATATATATATATATATATATATTTATACGTGTTTACATCATTTGATGTGTATTTTGTATATTTATTTCTATAGAAATCTACGTTGATTTATGAGTATTCGTGTATAGACTTTTTTAAAAATTTACACTGTTTTATGTGTATTTTGCATATTTTTTCAATACAAATTTACCTTATTGTATATGCATTTTGTATATTAATTTTAATACAAATTTAATTATGCTATGTGTATTTTTGTATATGTATTTTTATAAAAATATGCTTTATTTTATGGGTATTTTGCATTTTTATTTTCATACAAATTTACATTATTTTATTTATATTCTGTTTTTTTTTAAACGATTTTACATTATTCTATGTGTATTTTGTATATCTATTTTTATACTAATTTACTTAATTTTATGTGTATTTTATATATATATTTTTATAGAAATATACGTTATTTTATGTGTATTCGTATATATATTTTGAAACAAATTTACATTGTTTTATATGTATTTTTGCATGTCTCTTTCAATACAAATTTACCTTATTGTATGTGCATTTTGTATATTTATTTCAATACAAATTTAAATATTTTATGTGTATTTTGGTATATATATTTTTATAAGAAATGCGCTATTTGATGGGAATTTTGCATCTTTATTTTCATACAAATTTACATTATTTTATTAATATTCGGGGTATTTATTTTGATACGATTTCACATTATTCTATTTGTTTTTTGTATATATTTTTTTTTATACATATTTACATTATTTAATGTGTATCTTGCATCTTTTATCGTAATTTTGTTTATTTATTTTTATACGAATTTACATTATTTTAGGTTTATTTGATATGTATATTTTTATACTTATTTATATAATTTTATTTGTGTTTTGAATATATATTTTCATAGAAATTTACTCTGTTTTATGGGTATTCGTATATATATTTTGATTCAAATTTACATTATTTATGTTTATTTTGCATATCTATTTCAATACAAATTTACCATATTGTAAGTGTATTTTGTATTTTTATTTTAATACAAATTTAATTATTTTATGTGTATTTTTGTAAAAATAGGCGTTATTATTAGGGTATTTTGCATCTTTATTTTCATACAAATTTACATTATTTATTTTAATACGATTTTACATTATTCTATGTGTATTTTGTATATATATTTTTATACACATTTACATTATTTAATGTATATTTTGTATATATATTTTATATAAATTTACGCTGTTTTATGTGTATTTGTTTATATATTTTCATACAAATTTACAATATTTTATGTGTAATTTGTATATGTATTTCAATACAGATTTGCCTAATTTTATGTGTATTTTTCATATCTATTTTCAAACAAATTTAAATTATTTATATGTATTTTTTATATATTTTTATTCAAATTTTAGTTATTTTTTTTGTATTTTGTATTTATATTTTCCTACAAATATACATTCTTTTAGTGGAATTTTGTTCATCTATTTTCATAAGAATTTACATAATTTTATGTGTATTTTGTATATATATATTTTACGTATTTACATTATTTTGTGTATTTTTTATATATATTTTCATAAAAAATTACGTTATTTTATTGTGTGTATTCGTATATGATTTGATACAAATTTACATTATTTTATGTTTATTTTGCATATCTATTTCAATATAGATTTACCTTATTGTATGTGTATTTTGTATATTTATTTTAATAGAAATTTAATTATTTTATGTGTACTTTGTATACATTTTTCATATACGTATTTACTTCATTTAATGTGTATTTCGTATATATATTTTTATAGTAATCTACGTTATTTTATGTGTATTGGTATATATATTTTGAAGCAAATTTACATTGTTTTATATGTATTTAGCATATCTATTTCAATATAAATCTACCTTATTGTATGTGCATTTTGTATATTTATTGTAATACAAATTTAAAATTTTTATTATTTTGGTATATATATTTTTATTAAAAGAGTTTTATATAAATTTAAAATATTTTATGTGTATTTTGTATATCTATTTTTATACAAATACACATTTTTTATTGATATTTTGTTGATTTATTTTGACGCGAATTCACATTATTTTATGTGTATTGTGTATATATATTTGTATACGTATTTACGTCATTTCATGTGTATTTTGTATATATATATATATATATATATAAATATATATATATATATATATATATATAAATATATATATATATATATATATATATATATATATATATATATATATATAGAAATATATGTTATTTTATGTGTATTCGTATATATATTTTGAAACAAATATACATTGTTTTATGTGCATTTTGCATATTTTTTCAATATAAATTTACCTTATTGTACGTGCATTTTGTATATTAATTTTAATACAAATTTAATTATTATATGTGTATTTTTGTATATGTATTTTCATTAAAAAAATGCTTTATTTTATGGGTATTTTGCATCTTTATTTTCATACAAATTTACATTATTTTATTGATATTCTGTGTATTTATTTTGATACGATTTTACATTATTCTATGTATATTTTGTATATATATTTCATACAAATGAACGTTATTTTATATGAATTTGTTTTCATTTCATACAAATTTACATTATTTTATGTGTATTTTGTACATGTATTTAAATACAAATTTAACTAATTATGTGTATTATGTATATCTATTTTCATACAAATTGAAATTAATTTTGTGTATTTTATTATATATTTTTATTCAAATTTTCGTAATTTTATGTGAATTTTGTATATTTATTTTCCTACATATATACGTTCTTTTATCGCAATTTTGTTTATTTATTTTGATACGAGTTTTCATTATTTTAGGTGTATTTGATATATATATATTTTTATACTTATTTACTTACTTTTATATGTATTTTGAATATATATTTTCATAGAAATTTACTCTATTTTATGTGTATTCGTATATATATTTTGATACAAATTTACATTATTTATGTGTATTTCGCATATCTATTTCAATACAAATTTTCTTTATTGTATGTGCCTTTTGTATATTTATTTTGATGCAAATTTAATTATTTTATGTGTATTTTTGTATATATACTTTTAAACAAATATGCGTTATTATATGGGTATTTTGCATCTTTATTTTCATACAAATATACATTATTTTATTGATTGTCTGTTTATTTATTTTGATACGATTTTACGTTATTCTGTGTATTTTGTATATATATTTTTAGACATATTTACATTATTTAATGTATATTTTGTACATATATTTTATGGAAATTTACGTTATCTTATGTGTATTTGTTTATATATTTTCATACAAATTTACATTATTTTATGTGTATTTTCTATATGTATTTCAATAAAAATTTGCCTAATTTCATTTGTATTTTGCATATCTATTTTCAAACAAATTTAAATTATTTTGTGTATTTTGCATTATTTTTATACAATTTTTTTTTTTTATTTGTATTTTGTATATATATTTTCCTACACATATACATTCTTTTAGAGGAAATTTAGTTTCTTTATTTTGATACGAATTTACATTATTTTATGTGTATTTTGTATATATTTTTTCTATGTATTTACATTATTTTATGTGTAGTTTGTATATATAGTGTCATAAAATTTACGTAATTTTATTGTGTGTATTCGTATATATTTTGATAAAATTTTCAATATTTTATGTGTTTTTTGCATATCTATTTCAATTAAAATCTACCTTATTGTATGTGTATTTTGTATATTTATTTTAATACAAATTTAATTATTTTATGTGTATTTTTGTATATATCTTTTTTTAAATATGAGATATTTTATGGGTATTTTGCATCTTTAATTTAAAAAAATTTTACATTACGTACATATCTTTTATACGTATTTACATTATTTAATGTGTATTTTGTTTATATATTTTTACAATTTTACGTTATTATATGTGTATTTGAATATATATTTTTATACAAATTTACATTATTTTATGTATTTTCTATATTTATTTCAATTCAAATTTAGCTTATTTTATGTGTCTTTTGTATATCTATTTTCATACAAATTTAATTATTTTTGTTTATTTTTTATATAGTTTTATACAATTTTACGTTATTTTATGTGTATTTTGTATATTTATATTTATAGAAGTAAACATTCTTTTATTGGCATTTAGTTTATTTATTTTGATACGAATTTACATTATTTTATGTGTATTTTGTAAACATTTTCTTATACGTATTTACTTCATTTTATGTGTATGTTGTATATATATTATAGAAAATTACGTTATTTTATGTGTATTCGTATGTATATTTTGAAACAAATTTACATTGTTTTATATGTATTTTGCATATCTATTTCAATACAAATTTACCTTATTGTATGTGCATTTTGTATATTGTAATACAAATTCAAATATTTTATGTGCATTTTGGTATCTATATTTTCATAAAAAATGCGTTGTTTTATGGGTATTTTGCATCTTTATTTTCATACAAATTTACATTATTTTATTAATGTGTATTTTCTATATATATTTCATACAAATTTTCGTTATTTTAAGCGTATTTGTTTATATATTTTTATTCAAATTTACATTTTTTTATGTGTATTTTGTATATGTATTTCAATAGAAATTTACCTAATTTCATGTGTATTTTGTATATATATTTTATACAAATTTAAAAAAAAATTTGTGTATTTTTGTAGAGAGTTTTATACAAATTTACAATATTTTATGTGTATTTTGTATATCTATTTTCATACACATACACTTTTATTGATATTTTGTTTATTTATTTTGATGCGAATTTATATTATTTAATTTGTATTGTGAATATATATTTTTATACGTATTTACGTCATTTCATACACATTCTTTTATTGATATTTTGTTTATTTATTTTGATGCGAATTTATATTATTTAATGTGTATTGTGTATATATATTTTTATACGTATCTACGTCATTTCATGTGTATTTTGTATATATATTTCTATAGAAATATACGTTATTTTATGTGTATTCGTATATATATTTTGAAACAAATATACATTGTTTTATGTGCATTTTGCATATTTTTTCAATACAAATTTATCTTATTGTACGTGCATTTTGTATATTAGTTTTAATACAAATTTAGCTATTCTATGTGTATTTTTGTATATGTATTTTTATAAAAATATGCTTTATTTTATGGGTATTTTACATCTTTATTTTCATACAAAATTACATTATTTTATTGATATTCTGTGTATTTATTTTGATACGATTTTACATTATTCTATGTATATTTTGTATATCTATTTTATACCAATGTACGTTATTTTATGTGAATTTGTTTTCATTTCATACAAATTTACATTATTTTATGTGGATTTTGTACATGTATTTAAATACATTCTTTTATTGATATTTTGTTTATTTATTTTGATGCGAATTTATATTATTTAATGTGTATTGTGTATATTTTTATACGTATTTACGTCATTTCATGTGTATTTTGTATATATATTTCTATAGAAATATACGTTATTTTATGTGTATTCGTATATATATTTTGAAACAAATATACATTGTTTTATGTGCATTTTGCATATTTTTTCAATACAAATTTACCTTATTGTACGTGCATTTTGTATATTAATTTTAATACAAATTTAGCTATTCTATGTGATTTTACATTATTCTATGTATATTTTGTATATCTATTTTATACCAATGTACGTTATTTTATGTGAATTTGTTTTCATTTCATACAAATTTACATTATTTTATGTGAATTTTGTACATGTACTTAAATACAAATTTAACTAATCATATGTGTATTTTGTATATCTATTTTCATACAAATTGAAATTAATTGTGTGTATTTTTGTATATATTTTTATTAAAATTTTCGTAATTTTATGTGTATTTTGTATATTTATTTTCCTACAAATATACGTTCTTTTATCGGAATTTTATTTATTTATTTTGATACGAATTTTCATTTTTTTTAGGTGTATTTGATATGTATATTTTTATACTTATTTACATAATTTTATATGTATTTTGAATATATATTTTCATAGAAATTTACTCTATATGTATATGTATAGCAAATACACATGAAATAATCTAAATTCGTATCGAAATAAATGAACAAAATACTGATAAAATAATGTAATTTTGAATGAAAATATATATAGAAAATACACATAAAATAACGTAAATACAAATAAATATATAGACATAAAATGATTTGAATTTGAATGAAAATAGATATAAAAATAAACTTAAAATAAGGCAAATTTATAATGAAATATATATACAAAATACACATAAAATAATGTAGATTTGTTTCAAAATATTTATACGAATACACATAAAATAACGTAAATTTCTATAGAAATACACATGAAATGTTATAAATACGTATAAAAATATATATACAAAATACACATTAAATAATGTAAATTCGTGTCAAAATAAATAATTAAAATATCAATAAAAGAATGTGTATTTGTATGAAAATACATATAAAATTATTATTTTTTTTCTTTTTTTACGTCGCGGCCTATAGCGCCGGTAGGCTTTTTCCCGGTGGGGCCTGATGGTCGGCCCAAGGCTTTTTCTCGGTGGGTCCTGATGGTCGGCCCAGCCCGTTTTGGCGCAGGCGAGTGTTTATAGTTGCTCCATATTGCATTAGTTCATGCTGCCCTCCCGGAGCTCATCTTTAATCCTAGAATCTAGAGTCCGGGTTGATAGGTGGTCTTCTGGACAGCATGTGGGTAGTTTTAAGCCACTCGGCGGCGGCTGAAAAATCCCAGCTTGGTGGCACCGGGCGGGGATTGAACTCGCGTCCTCCTGAACGCGGTGGTGTTACTCTGTCGATTCAGCCACCGCCTCCCCTATTCAGCCACCGCCTCCCCTTAATACACATAAAATAACGTAAATTTGTATAAAACTATATATAAAAATACACAAAAATAAGTTAAATTTGTATGAAAATAAATATACAAAATACACATAAAATTACGTAAATTTGTAAAGAAATACATATACAAAATACACATAAAATAATGTAAATTTGAATGAAAATATATAAACAAAATCACTTAAATTAACATAAATTTGTATAAAATATATATAAAAAAACACTCATTAAATAATGAAAATATGTATAAAAAATATATATACAAAACACAAATAGAATAATGTAAAATCGTATTAAAATAAATACACAGAATGTAAATAAAATAATGTAAATTTGTATTAAAATAAAAATGCAAAATACCCATAAAATAACGCATTTTTTATAAATATACAAAATACACATGAAAGGATGTAAATACGTATAAAAATATATATACAAAATACATATTAAATAATGTAAATTCGCGTGAAAATAAATAAACAAAATGTCAATTAAAGAATGTGTATTTGTATGAAAGTATATATACAAAATACACATAAGATAACATAAATTTGTATAAAACTATTTACAAAAATACACAAAAATAATTTAAATTTGTATGAAAAGAAATATACAAAATACACATAAAATTAGGTAAATTTGTATTGAAATACATATACAAAATACACATAAAATACTGTAAATTTGAATGAAAATACATAAACAAATACACTTAAAATAACGTAAATTTGTATAAAAAATATATACAAAACACAAATAGAATAATGTAAAATCGTATCAAAATAAATACACAGAATATTAATAAAATAATGTAAATTTGTATGAAAATAAAGAAGCAAAATACCCATAAAATAACGCTTTTTTTTTAATATATATACAAAAATACACAAAAAATTTATTTGTATTAAAATAAATATACAAAATACACATACAATAAGGTAAATCTGTATTGAAATAGATATGCAAAATACATATAAAACAATGTAAATTTGTTTCAAAATATATATACGAATACACATAAAATAACGTAGATTTGTATAAAAATATATATACAAAATACACGTAAAATGAAGTAAATACGTATAAAAAATGTATACAAAATACACATAAAATAATGTAAATTCGTATCAAAATATATAAACAAAATACCAATAAAAGAATGTGTATTTGTATAAATATAAATATACAAAATACACATAAAATAACGTAAATTTGTATAAAACTATATACAAAAATACACAGAAGTAATTAAATTCGTATGAAAATAGATATACAAAATACAGATAAAATAAGCTAAATTTGAATTGAAATGTATATACAAAATACATAAAATAATGTAAATTTGTATCAAAATATTTATAAAAATACATATAATAACGTAAATTTGTTTAAAAATATATAAACAAAATACACAATAAGTAATGTAAATACGCATAAAAAAATATGTACAAAATACACATATAATCATGTAATTCGTATCAAACTAAATAAACAAAATAGCAATAATATAATGTAAATATGTATGAGAAAACATATACAAATACATATAAAATAACGCTAATTTCTATAAAAAATATATGTCCAAAAATGAACGTAAAATAAATTAACTTTGGATAAAAATATATATACAAAACACATTAAATAATGTAAATGCGTACATAAAATAACCTAAATTTGTATAAAACTATATTCAAAAATACACAAAAATAATTTAAATTTGTATGAAAAGAAATATACAAAATACACATAAAATTAGGTTAATTTCTATTGAAATACATATACAAAATACACATAAAATAATGTAAATATGAAAGAAAATATATAAACAAATACACATATAATAACGTAAATTTGTATGAAATATATATACAAAATACACATTAAATAATGTAAATATGTATAAAAAAATATATACAAAACAAATAGAATAATGTTAAATCGTGTCTAAATATATACACAGAATATTAATAAAATAATGTAAATTTGTATGAAAATTAAGATGCAAAATACCTATAAAATAACGCATTTTTTATAAAATTATTGATACCAAAATACACATAAAATATTTGAATTTGTATCAAAATAAATTTACAAAATGCACATACAATAAGGTAAATTTGTATTGAAAAAGATATGCAAAATACATATAAAATAATGTAAATTTGTTTCAAAGTATATATGCGAATACACATAAAATAACGTAGATTTCTATAAAAATACATATACAAAATACACATAAAATTAAGTAAATACGTATAAAAAAATGTATACAAAATAAACATAAAATAATGTAAATTCGTATAAATATAAATAAACAATATAGCAATAAAAGAATGTGTATTTGTATAAATATAAATATACAAAATGCACATAAAATAACGTAAATTTATATAAAACTATATACATAAAATAACGCAAATTTCTATAAAAATATATGTACAAAAATGAACATAAAATAAATTTGCATAAAAATATATATACAAAACACACATTAGATAATGTAAATGAGTATAAAAATATGTATACAAAATACCTATGAAATAATCTAAATCCGTAAATTAAGAAAATACCAATATAATAATGTAATTTTGGATGAAAATATATATACAAAATACACATAAAATAACCTAAATACAAATACAAATATACACATAAAATAATTTAAAATTGAATGAAATAAATATACAAAATAAACATAAAATAAGGTAAATTTGTAATGAAATATATGAAAAAATACACATAAAATAATATAAATTTGTATGAAAATATATATACAAATACACATTAAATAACATGAATTTGTATAAAATTTGTATCAAAATATATACGAGTACACACAATAAAATAACGTAATTTTTTTATGAAAATGTATATACAAAATACACATAAAATAATGTAAATTTGTGTAAAAATATATAAACAAATACACATAAAATAATGTAAATTTGGATAAAATATATATACAAAATAAACCTTAAATAATGTAAATATGTATAAAAAATATATACAAACTACACATAGAATAATGTTAAATCGTATGAAAATAAATAAAGAGAATATCAATAAAATAATGTAAATTTGTATGAAAATAAAGCTGCAAAATATCCATATAATAACGCATATTTGCATAAAAATATATATAGAAAAATAGATATAAAATAATTAAATTTGTATTAAAATAAATAAACAAAATGCACGTATAATAAAGAAAATTTGTATTGAAATAGATATGCAAAATACACATCAATAATGTAAATTTGTATCAAAATATATATACGAATACTCATAAAATAGAGTAAATTTGTATGAAAATATACATACAAAATAGATATACAAAATACACATCTAACTTGTTAAATTTGTATTTAAATGCATGTACAAAAACACATAAAATAATGTAGATTTGTATGAAATGAAAACAAATACATTTCATATAAAATATATATACAAAATACACATAGAATAATGTAAAATCATACCAAATAAATACCCAGAATATCAATAAAATACAATAATGTAAATTTGTATTGAAAAAATATGCAAAATACACATAAAACAATGTAAATTTGTTTCAAAATATATATACGAATACTCATAAAATAACGTAGATTTCTATAGAAATATATATACAAAATACATTTGAAATAATGTAAATACGTATAAAAATATATATACAAAATACACATTAAATGATGTTAATTCGTGTCAAAATAAATAAAAAAATATCATGAAAAGAATGTGTATTTGTATGAAAATAGATATACAAAATACACATAAAATAACCAAAATTTGTAAAAAACTATATACAAAAATACACAAAAATAATTTAAACTTGTATGAAAGTAAATATACAAAAAACATAAAATTTGGTAAATTTGTATTGAAATACATATACAAAATACACATAAAATAATGTAAATTTGAATGAAAATATATAAACATATAGACTTAAAATAACGTAAATTTGTATCAAATATATATACAAAAAACACATTAAATAATGTAAATATGTATAAAAAAATATATACAAAACACAAATAAAATAATGTAAAATAGTATGAAAATAAATACAGAAAATATTAATAAAATAATGTAAATTTGTATGAAAATTAAGATTCAAAATACCCATGTCAAGTGTATTCGTATATATATTTTGAAACAAATTTAAATTGTTTATATGTTTTTTGCATATCTATTTTTGTGTATTCTGTATTTATTTTTGTTATACATAGAATAATGTAAAATCGTATCAAAATAAGTACACAGAATATCAATAAAATAATTTAAATTTGTATGAAAACAAAGATGCAAAATACCCATAAGATAAGCATATTTTTTTTTTTAAATACATATACAAAAATACACATAGAATAATTAAATTTGTATTAAAATTAATATGCAAAATGCACACATACAATAAGGTAAATTTGTATTGAAAAAAAACGCAAAATACAAATAAAACATTGTAAATTTGTTTCAAAATATATATACGAATACACATAAAATAACGTAGATTTCTATAGAAATATATATAAAATATACACATAAAATTATGTAAATACGTATAAAAATATATATATAAATTACATATTAAGTAATGTAAATTCGTGTCAAAATAAATAAACAAAATATCATGAAAAGAATGTGTATTTGTACGAAAATAAATAATAGATAATAAATTTGTATGAAATATATATGCAAGATATACATTAAATAATGTAAATATGTATAAAAAATATATACAAAAAACAAATAGAATAATGTAAGATCGTATCAAAATAAATACACCGAATATTGATAAAATAATGTAAATTTGTATGAAAATATATAAACAAATACACATAAAATAATGTAAATTTGGATAAAATATATATACAAAATAAACCTTAAATAATGTAAATATGTATAAAAAATATATACAAAATACACATAGAATAATGTTAAATCGTATGAAAATAAATAAAGAGAATATCAATAAAATAATGTAAATTTGTATGAAAATAAAGCTGCAAAATATCCATATAATAACGCATATTTGCATAAAAATATATATAGAAAAATAGATATAAAATAATTAAATTTGTATTAAAATAAATAAACAAAATGCACGTATAATAAAGAAAATTTGTATTGAAATAGATATGCAAAATACACATCAATAATGTAAATTTGTATCAAAATATATATACGAATACTCATAAAATAGAGTAAATTTGTATGAAAATATACATACAAAATAGATATACAAAATACACATCTAACTAGTTAAATTTGTATTTAAATACATGTACAAAAAACACATAAAATAATGTAGATTTGTATGAAATGAAAACAAATTCATTTCATATAAAATATATATACAAAATACACATAGAATAATGTAAAATCATACCAAATAAATACCCAGAATATCAATAAAATAATGTAAATTTGTATGAAAATAAAGATGCAAAATACCCATAAAATAAAGCATATTTTTATAAAAATACCTACACAAAAATACACATAGATTAATCAAATTTGTATTAAAATTAGTATACAAAATGCTCATACAATAATGTAAATTTGTATTGAAAAATATGCAAAATACACATAAAACAATGTAAATTTGTTTCAAAATATATATACGAATACTCATAAAATAACGTAGATTTCTATAGAAATATATATACAAAATACATTTGAAATAATGTAAATACGTATAAAAATATATATACAAAATACACATTAAATAATGTTAATTCGTGTCAAAATAAAATAAAAAATATCATGAAAAGAATGTGTATTTGTATGAAAATAGATATACAAAATACACATAAAATAACCTAAATTTGTATAAACTATATACAAAATACACAAAATAATTTAAACTTGTATGAAAGTAAATATACAAAAAACATAAAATTTGGTAAATTTGTATTGAAATACATATACAAAATACACATAAAATAATGTAAATTTGAATGAAAATATATAAACATATAGACTTAAAATAACGTAAATTTGTATCAAATATATATACAAAAAACACATTAAATAATGTAAATATGTATAAAAAAATATATACAAAACACAAATAAAATAATGTAAAATAGTATGAAAATAAATACAGAAAATATTAATAAAATAATGTAAATTTGTATGAAAATTAAGATTCAAAATACCCATGTCAAGTGTATTCGTATATATATTTTGAAACAAATTTAAATTGTTTATATGTATTTTGCATATCTATTTTTGTGTATTCTGTATTTATTTTTGTTATACATAGAATAATGTAAAATCGTATCAAAATAAGTACACAGAATATCAATAAAATAATTTAAATTTGTATAAAAACAAAGATGCAAAATACCAATAAGATAAGCATTTTTTTTTTAAATACATATACAAAAATACACATAGAATAATTAAATTTTTATTAAAATTAATATGCAAAATGCACACATACAATAAAGTAAATTTGTATTGAAAAAAAACGCAAAATACAAATAAAACATTGTAAATTTGTTTCAAAATATATATACGAATACACATAAAATAACGTAGATTTCTATAGAAATATATATACAAAATACACATAAAATTATGTAAATACGTATAAAAATATATATATAAATTACATATTAAGTAATGTAAATTCGTGTCAAAAAAAATAAACAAAATATCATGAAAAGAATGTATATTTGTATGAAAATAAATAATAGATAATAAATTTGTATGAAATATATATGCAAGATATACATTAAATAATGTAAATATGTATAAAAAATATATATACAAAAAACAAATAGAATAATGTAAGATCGTATCAAAATAAATACACCGAATATTGATAAAATAATGTAAATTTGTATGAAAATAAAGATGCAAAATTCCCATCAATTAGCGCATTTCTTAAAAACATATATATACCAAAATACACATAAAATATTTAAATTTGTATTGAAATAAATATACAAAATGCACATACAATAAGGTAAACTTCTATTGAAAGAGATATGCAAAAACACATATAAAACAAAGTAAATTTGTTTCAAAATATATATTCGAATACACATAAAATAACGTAGATTTCTATAAAAATATATATACAAAATACACATAAAATTAGGTAAATACGTATAAAAAATGTAAACAAAATACACATAAAATAATATAAATTCGAAACAAAATAAATAAACAAAATACCAATAAAAGAATGAGTATTTGTATAAATATAAATGTACAAAATACACATACAAAATAAACATAAAATAAGGTAAATTTGTAATGAGATATATGTACAAAATACACATAAAATAATGTAAATTTATATGAAAGTATATATACAAATACACATAAAATTTTGTATATCTATTTTCATGCAAATTTAATTACTTTTGTGTATTTTTGTATATAGTTTTATACAAATTTACATTATTTTTTGTGCATTTTGTATATTTATATTTATACAAATACACATTCTCTTATTGGTATTTTGTTTATTTATATTTATACGAATTTACATTATTTTATGTGTATTTTGTATACATTTTTGATTCGTATTTACTTAATTTTATTTGTATATTGTAAATATATATTTATAGAAATCTACGTTATTTTATGTGTATTCGTATATATATTTTGAAACAAATTTACATTGTTTTATATGTTTTTTGCATATCTATTTCAATACAAATTTACCTTATTGTATGTGTATTTTGTATATTTATTTTAATACAAATTCAAATATTTTATGTGTATTTTGGTATATATAATTTTTAAAAAAATGCGTTATTTTATAGGTATTTTGCATCTTAGTTTTCATATAAATGTACATTATATTATTAATATTCTGTGTATATATTTTGATACGATTTTATATTATACTATTTGTGTTTTGTATATATTTTTTTTTACATTTTTTCATTATTTAATGTGTATTTTTTATATATATTTTATTCAAATTAACGTCATTTTAAGTGTATTTGTTTATATAATTTCATTCAAATTTACATTATTTTAAGTGTATTTTGTATATGTATTTCAATACAAATTTACCTAATTTTATGTGTATTTTGTATATTTATTTTCACACAAATTTAAATTATTTTTGTGTTTTTTGTATATACATATAGAGTAAATTTCTATGAAAATATATATTCAAAATACATATAAAATTATGTAAATAAGTATAAAAATATATATATCAAATACACCTAAAAAAATGAAAAATTCGTATCAAAATAAATAAACAAAATTCCGATAAAAGAAATTTATATAAAACTATATACAAAAATACACAGAAGTAATTAAATTGTATGAAAATATATACAAACTTCACACAAAATCAGCTAAATTTGAATTGAAATATATATACAAAATACATGAAATAAAGTAAATTTGTATCAAAATATTTATACAAATACACATATAATAACGTAAATTTGTATGAAAATATATAAACAAAAAACACATTAAATAATGAAAATACGTATAAAAAATATGTACAAAATACACATATAATCATGTAATTCGTGTCAAAATAAATAAACAAAATACCACTAAAATAATATAAATTTGTATGAGTAAACGTGTATGTTGCATATTTTTTCAATACAAATTTACCTTGTTATATACGCATTTTGTATATTAATTTTAATATAAATTTAATTATTCGATGCGTATTTTTGTATCTGTATTTTTATAAACATATGCTTTATTTTTTGGGTATTTTGCATCTTTATTTTCATACAAATTTACATAATTTTATTGATATTCTGCTCATTCATTTTGATACGAATTGATATTGTTCTCTGTGTATTTTGTATATATTTTTCATACAAATTTACGTTATTTTATGTGTATTTGCTTATATATTTTGACACAAATTTACAATATTTTATGGGTATTTTGTATATACATTTCAAAAGAAATTTACCTAGTTTTATGTGTATTTTGTATATCTGTTTTCATGCAAACTCAAATTATTTCTATGTATTTTTGTATATATTTTAATACAAAATTTAGTTATTTGTATTTTGTAAATTTATTTTCATTCAAATATATATTATTTTATTGGTGTTTTGTTGATTTATATTGATACGAATTTACATTATTTTATATGTACTTTGTATATATATTTTTATACGCTTTTACATTATTTAATATTTATTTTGAATATATATTTTTATACAAATTCATCGTATTTTATGTGTATTTGTATATATATTTTTATATAAATTTACATTATTTTATGTGTATTTTGTACATATATTTTTTTACAAATCTACCTTATTTTATGTTTATTTTGTATGTGTATTTTCTATATTTATATATATCCAAATACACATTCTTTTATTGGTATTTTGTTTATTTATTTTAATTCGAGTTTACTTTATTTTATGTGTATTTTGTATACATTTTTTTTATACGTATTTACTTAATTTTATGTGTATTTTGTATATATATTTTTATAGAAATCTACGTTTTTTTATTTGTATTCGTATATATATTTTGAAACAAATTTACATTGTTTTATATGTATTTTTGCATATCTCTTTCAATACAAATTTACCTTATTGTATGTGCATCTTGTATATTTATTTCAATGCAAATTTAAATATTTTATGTGTTTTTTGGTATATATATTTTTATAAGATTAAGAAAATTTGAATAAAAATATATACAAAAAAAAAATTTCAATTTGTATGAAAATAGATATACAAAATAAATATATAAATAGTTAAATTTGTATTTAAATATTTGTACAAAATAAACATAAAATAATGTAAATTTGTATGAAATGAAAACAAATTCACATAAAATTCGCGTCAAAATAAATCAACAAAATATCAATAAAAGAATGTGTATTTGTATGAAAATAGATAAACAAAATACACATAAAATAACCTAAATTTGTATCAAACTATATACAAAAATAAACAAAAATATTTTAAATTTGTATAAAAATAAATATACAAAATACACATCAAATTAGGTAAATTTGTATTGAAATACATACACAAAATACACATAAAATAAAGTAAATTTGAATGAAAATACATAAAAAAATACACTTAAAATAACGTAAATTTGTATAAAAAAATATGTACAAAACACAAATAGAATAATGTAAAATCGTATCAAAATAAATACACAGAATATTAATAAAATAATGTAAATTTGTATGAAAATAAAGAAGCAAAATACCTATAAAATAACGCATTTATAAAAAAAATATACCAAAATACACATCAAAAAATTAAATTTGTATTAAAATAAATATACAAAAAACACATACAATAAGGTAAATTTGTATTGAAATAGATATGCAAAATACATATAAAACAATGTAAATTTGTTTCAAAATATATATACGAATTCACATAAAATAACGTACATTTCTATAAAAATATATATACAAAATACACATAAAATGAAGTAAATACGTATAAAAAAAATGTATACTAAATAGACATAAAATAATGTAAATTCGTATCAAAATAAATAAACAAAACACTAATAAGAGAATGTGTATTTGTATAAATATAAATATACAAAATACACATAAAATAACGTAAATTTATATAAAACTATATAAAAAAATACACAGAAGTAATTAAATTTGTATGAAAATATATACAAAATACACACAAAATAAGCTAAATTTGAATTGAAATATATATACAAAATACATGAAATAAAGTAAATTTGTATCAAAATATTTATACAAATACACATATAATAACGTAAAATTATATGAAAATATATAAACAAAATACACATTAAATAATGTAAATACGTATAAAAAATATGTAGAAAATACGCATATAATCATGTAATTCGTATCAAAATAAATAAACAAAATACCAATAAAATAATATAAATTTGTATGAGTAAACGTGTATGTTGCATATTTTTTCAATACAAATTTACCTTATTATATACGCATTTTGTATATTAATTTTAATATATGTGTATTTGAATATATATTTTGATACAAATTTACATTATTTTATGTATTTTCTATATTTATTTCAATTCAAATTTAGCTTATTTTATGTGTCTTTTGTATATCTATTTTCATACAAATTTAATTATTTTTGTTTATTTTTGTATATAGTTTTATACAATTTTACGTTATTTTATGTGTATTTTGAATATTTATATTTATACAAGTAAACATTCTTTTATTGGCATTTAGTTTATTTATTTTGATACGAGTTTACATTATTTTATGTGTATTTTGTATACATTTTCTTATACGTATTTACTTCATTTTATGTGGATTTTGTATATATATTTCTATAGAAATCTACGTTATTTTATGTGTATTCGTATATATATTTTGAAACAAATTTACATTGTTTTATGTGTATTTTGCATATCTATTTCAATACAAATTTACCTTATTGTATGTGCATTTTGTATATTTATTGTAATACAAATTTAAATATTTGATGTGTATTTTGGTATATATATTTTCATAAAAAATGCGTTGTTTTATGGGTATTTTGCATCTTTATTTTCATACAAATTTACATTATTTTATTAATATTCTGTGTATTTATTTTGATACTATTTTACATTATTCTATTTGTGTTTTGTATATATTTTTTATACATATTTACATTATTTTATGTGTCTTTTGTAAATGTATTTCAATACAAATCTACCTAATTTGATGTGTATTTTGTATATTTATTTTCATACAAATTTAAATTATTTTGTGTATTTTTAATACAGTTTTATACAAATTTACAATATTTTATGTGTATTTTGTATATCTATTTTCATACAAATACACATTCTTTTATTGATATTTTGTTTATTTATTTTGATGCGAATTTACATTATTTAATGTGTATTGTGTATATATATTTTTATACGTATTTACGTCATTTCATGTGTATTTTGTATATATATATTTCTATAGAAATCTACGTTATTTTATGTGTATTCGTATATATATTTTGAAACAAATATACATTGTTTTATGTGCATTTTGTATATTTTTTCAATACAAATTTCCCTTATTGTACGTGCATTTTGTATATTAATTTTAATACAAATTCAATTATTCTATGTGTATTCTTGTATATGTATTTTTTAAAAAATATGCTTTATTTTATGGGTATTTTGCATCTTTATTTTCATACAAAATTACATTATTTTATTGATATTCTGTGTATTTATTTTGATACGATTTTACATTATTTTATGTATATTTTGTATATCTATTTTATACAAATGTACGTTATTTTATGTGAATTTGTTTTCATTTCTACAAATTTACATTATTTTATGTGTATTTTGTACATGTATTTAAATACAAATTTAACTAATTATATGTGTATTTTGTATATCTATTTTCATACAAATTGAAATTTATTTTTTTGTTTTTTTGTATATACTTTTATTCAAATTTTCGTAATTTTATGTGTATTTTGTATATTTATTTTCCTACAAATATACGTTCTTTTATCGGAATTTTGTTTATTTATTTTGATACGAATTTTCATTTTTTTAGGTGTATTTGATATATATATTTTTATACTTATTTACATAATTTTATATGTATTTTGAATATATATTTTCATAGAAATTTACTCTATATGTATATACAAAAAAACACAAAAAACAATTTAAATTTGTATGAAAATAAATACACATAAAATTAGGTAAATTTGTATTGAAATACATATACAAAATACACTTAAAATAATGTAAATTTGAATAAAATTCTATAAGCAAATACACTTAAAATGACGTTAATTTGTATAAAATATATATAAAAAATACACATTAAATAATGAAAATATATATAAAAAAATATATACAAAACACAAATAGTATAATATAAAATCGTATCAAAGTATATACACAGAATTTTAATAAAATAATGTACATTTGTATGAAAACTAAGATGCAAAATACCTATATAATAACGAATTTTTTATAAAATTATATATACCAAAATACACATAAAATGTTTGAATTTGTCTTAAAATAAATATACAAAATGCACATACAATAAGGTAAATTTGTATTGAAATAGATATGCAAAAAACATATAAAACAATGTAAATTTGTTTCAAAATATATATACGAATACACATAAAATAACGTAGATTATAAATATATATATACAAAATACAAATAAAATTAAGTAAATACAAATCAAAAATGTATACAAAATACACATAAAATAATGTAAATTCGTATAAATATAAATAAACAAAATACCAATAAGAGAATGTGTATTTGTACAAATATAAATATACAAAATGCACATTAATTAACGAAAATTTGAATAAAACTATATACAAAAATACACAGAAGTAATTAAATTTGTATGAAAATTGATATACAAAATACATACAAAGTAAGCTAAATTTGAATTGAAATATATATACAAAATATATAAAATAAAGTAAATTCGTTTCATAATTTTTTTAACAAATACACATATAATAACGTAAATTTGTAAAAAAAAATATATAAACAAAATACACATTAAGTAATGTAAATAGGTATAAAAAAATATTTACAAAATACACCAATAATCAAGTCATTCGTATCAAAATAAATAAACAAAAAAATAATTAAATAATGTAGATTTGTATGAGAAAACATATACAAAATACACATAAAATAACGTTTTAAGTTTCTATAAAAATATATGTACAAAAATGCACATAAAATTAGTTTGCATAAAAAAATATATACAAAACACACATTAGATAATGTAAATGAGTATAAAAATATGTATACAAAATACCTATGAAATAATCTAAACTCGTTTCGAGTTAAATTAAGAAAATAACAATAAAATAATGTAGTTTTGGATGAAAAAATATATAGAAAACACACATAAAATAAAATAAATACAAATACAAATATACACATTAAATAATAAAAAATTGAATGAAATAAATATACAAAATAAACATAAAATAAGGTAAATTTGTAATAAAATATATGTAAGAATACACATAAAATAATATAAATTTGTATGAAAATATATATACAAATACACATAAGATAACATGAATTTGTATAAAATTTGTTTCAAAATATATACGAATACACACAATAAAATAACGTAAATTTTTATGAAAATGTATATATAAAATACACATAAAATAGTTTAAATACGTAGAAAAATATATATACAAAATACACATAAAATAATGTAAATTCGTAAAAAATTAAATACACAAAATTCCAATAAAAGAATGTATATTTGTAGGAAAATATATATACAAAAAACAAAAAAAATAACTAAAATTTGTATAAAAATATATACAAAAATACACAAAAATAATTTAAATTTATTTGCAAATAGATATGCAAAATACACATAAAGTTAGGCAAATTTGTATTGAAATACATATATACAAAACTCAAATAAAATAATGTAAATTTGTATGAAAATATATAAACAAATACTTATAAAATCACGTAAATTTGGATAAAATATATATATATATATATATATATATATATATATATATATATACAAAATATACATTAAATATTTTAAATATGTATAAAAATATATTATATTATATATATTTTTATTGATATTTGCGTTATTTATGTGTATTTTGTATATGTTTTCTCATAGAAATTTACATTATTTTATTGGTATTTTGTCTATTTATTTTGATACGAATTACATGATTATTTGTGTATTTTTTACATTTTTTTATACGTATTTACTTTATTTAATGTGTATTTTGTTTATATATTTTTATACAAATTTACTTTATTATATGTGTATTTGTATAGGTATTTTGATACAAATTTACATTATTTTATGTATTTTGTATATATATTTCAATTCAAATTTAGCTTATTTTATGTGTATTTTGTATATCTATTTATTTTAATACAAAATCAAATATTTTATATTTTTTCGTATTTATATTTTTATAAAAAATGCGTTATTTTATGGGTATTTTGCATCTTAATTTTCATACAAATTTACATTATTTTTTTAATATTTTCTGTATTTATTTTGATACGATTTTACATTATTATATTTGTGTTTTGTATATATTTTTTTTATACATATTTACATTATTTAATGTTTTTTTTGTATATATATTTGATACAAATTTACGTTATTTAAATTCTATATGTTTATATATTTTCATTCAAATTTACATTATTTTTTGTGTATTTTGTATATGTATTTCAATACAAATTTACCTATTTTTATATGTTTTTTGTACATTTATTTTTATACAAGTTTATATTATTTTTGTGTATATTTGTATATAGTTTTATACAAATTTAGGTTATTTTATGTGTATTTTGTATATCTATTTTCATACAAATACACATTCTTTTCATGATATTTTGTTTATTTATTTTGACACGAATTAGCATTATTTAATGTGTATTTTGTATATATATTTATATATATATTTCTATAGAAATCTGCGTTATTTTATGTGTATTCGTATATATATTTTGAAACAAATTTACATTGTTTTATGTGTGTTTTGCATATTTTTTCAATACAAATTTACCTTATTGTATGTGCATTTTGTATATTAATTTTAATACAAATTTGATTAATCTATGTGTATTTTTGTATATGTATTTTGATAAAAATATGCTTTATTTTATGGGTATTTTGCATCTTTATTTTCATACAAATTTACATTATTTTATTGATATTCTGTGTATTTATTTTGATATGTTTTTACATTATTCTATGTGTATTTTGTATATATATATTTATATAAAATGTATTTGTTTTCATTTCATACAAATCTACATTATTTTATGTGTTTTTTGTACATGTATACAAATACAAATTTAACTAGTTATATGTGTATTTTGTATATCTATTTTGTATGTATATTTTCATAGAAATTTACTCTATTTTATGAGTATTCGTATATATATTTTGATACAAACTTACATTATTAATGTGTATTTTGCATATCTATTTCAATACAAATTTACTTTATTGTACGTGCATTTTGTATATTTATTTTAATACAAATTTAATTATTTTATATGTTTTTTTGTATATATATTTTTATGCAAATATGGATATTTTGCATCTTTATTTTCATACAAATTTACATTATTTTATTGATATTCTCTTTATTTATTTTGATACGATTTAACATTATTCTATGTGTTTTTTGTATATATTTTTTATACATATTTACATTATTTAATGTTCATTTTGTATATATATTTTATCCAAATTTACATTATTTTATGTGTATTTATTTATATATTTTCATTCATATTTACATTATTTTATGTATTTTTTGTATATATATTTTTCTACGTATTTAAAATTATTTTATGTGTATTTTGTATATACATTTTCATAAAAAAAATTACGTTATTTTATTGTGTGTATAAGTATATATTTTGATACAAATTTTATACAAATTCATGTTATTTAATGTGTTATTTAATGTATATTTTCATACAAATGTATATTATTTTATGTGTATTTTTTCATATATTTCATTACAAATTTACCTTATTTTATGTTTATTTTGTATATTTATTTCATTCAATTTTAAATTATTTTATGTGTATATTTGTATTTCTATTTAGGTTATTTTATGTGTATTTTGTAAATATATTTTCATCCAAAATTACATTATTATATTGGTATTTTCTTAATTTAATTCGATACGAATTTAGATTATTTCATAGGTATTTTGTATATATATTTTAATACTCATTTACATTATCTAATGTGTGTTTTGAATATATATTTTTATGCAAATTTATTTTATGTTCATTTTTGTACATATATTTTTTATAGAAATTTGCGTTATTTTATGTATATAGTTTTATATAAATTTACGTTATTTTATGTGCATTTTGTATATTTATATTTATACAAATACACATTCTTTTATTGGTATATTGTTTATTTACATTTATACGATTTTACATTATTTTTATGTATTTTGTATTTTTTATACGTATTTTTAATATTATGTGTATTTATATATATTTTATAGAAATCTACGTTATTTTATGTGTATTCGTATATATATTTTGAAACAAATTTACATTATTTTATATGTATTTTGCATATCTATTTCAATACAAATTTACCTTATTATATGTGCATTTTGTATATTTATTTTAATACAAATTCAAATATTTTGTGTGTATTTTGGTATCAATATTTTTATAAAAAATGCGTTATTTTATAGGTATTTTGCATCATAATTTTCATACAAATTTACATTATTTTATTAATATTATGGGTATATATTTTGATACGATTTTACATTATTCTATTTGTGTTTTGTATATATTTTTTATACATTTTACATTATTTAATGTGTATTTTCATTATATATTTCATACAAATTTACGTTATTTTAAGTCTATATTTTCATTCAAATTTACATTATTTTGTGTATTTTGTATATGTATTTCAATACAAATTTACCTATTTTTATATGTTTTTGTACATTTATTTTTATACAAGTTTATATTATTTTGTGTATTTTTGTATATACATATAGAAAATTTCTATGAAAATATATATTCAAAATACATAGAAAATTATGTAAATAAATATAAAAATATATATCAAATACACTAAAAATGAAAATTCATATCAAAATAAATAAACAAAATTCCGATGAAAGAACGTATATTTGTAGGAAAATAAATATACAAAATACACAAAATTACAAGAATTTGAATAAAGTATATCCAAAATAACAAAAAATAACTTTCAATTTGTGAAAATAGATATACAAAATACACATAATTAGTTAGATTTGTATTTAAATACATGTACAAAATACACATAAAATAATGTAAATTTGTATGAAATGAAAACAAATTCACATAAAAATAACATACATTTGTATAAAATAGATATACAAAATATACATAGAATAAAAGTAAAATCGTATCAAAAATACACAGAATATCAATAAAATAATGTAATTTTGTATGAAAATAAAGATACAAAATACCCATAAAATAAAGCATTTTTTAAATACATACAAGAATACATAGAATAATTGAATTTGTATTAATGTTAATATACAAAATGCACACACCTAATAGAGAAATTTGTATTGAAAAATATACAAAATGCACATAAAACAATGTATATTTGTTTCAAAATATATATACGAATACACATAAAATAACGTATAATTCTATAGAAATATATATACAAAATACACATGAAATGACGTAAATACGTATAAAAATATATATACACAATTCACATTAAATAATGTAAATTCGCATCAAAATAAATAAACAAAATAGCAATAAAAGAATGTGTATTTGTATGAAAATAGATATACAAAATACACATAAAATATTGTAAATTTGTATAAAACTCTATTAAAAAAATACACAAAAATAATTTAAATTTGTATAAAAATATATATACAAAATACACAAAAAACTAGTTAAATTTTTATTGAAATACATATACAAAATACACATAAAATAATGTAAATTTGAAAGAAAATATATAAACAAATACACTTAAAATAACGTAAATTTGTATGAAATATATATAAAAATACACATTAAATAATGTAAATATGTATAAAAAAATATATACAAAACACAAATAGAATAATGTAAAATAGTATCAAAATATATACACAGAATATTAATAAAATAATGTACATTTGTATGAAAACTAAGATGCAAAATACCCAGAAAACAACGCATTTTTTATGAAAATATATATACCAAAATACACATAAAATATTTAAATTTGTATTACAATAAATATACAAAATGCACATACAATAAGGTAAATTTGTATTGAAATAGATATGCAAAATACACATAAAACAATGTAAATTTGTTTCAAAATATATATACGAATACACATAAAATAACGTAGATTTCTTTAAAAATATATATACAAAATACACATAAAATGAAGTAAATACGTATAAGAAAATGTATACAAAATACACATAAAATAATGTAAACTCGTATCAAAATAAATAAACTAAATGCCAATAAAAGAATGTTTACTTGTATCAATATAAATATACAAAATACACATAAAATAACGTAAAATTGTATAAAACTATATACAAAAATAAACAAAAATAATTAAATTTGTATGAATTTGAATTGAAATAAATATAGAAAATACATAAAATAATGTAAATTTGTATCAAAATATATATTCAAATACACATATATTAAAATTAATATACAAAATGCGTATATAATAAAATAAATTTGTATTGAAAAAATATGCAACATACACGTTTACTCATACAAATTTATATTATTTTATTGGTATTTCGTTTATTTATTTTGATACGAATTACATGATTATATGTGTATTTTGTACATATTTCTTTATACGTATTTACATTATTTAATGTGTATTTTGTTTATATATTTTCATACAATTTTACGTTATTATATGTGTATTTGTATAAATATTTTGATACAAATTTACTTTATTTCATGTATTTTGTATATATATTTCAATTCAAATTTAGCTTATTTTGTGTGTATTTTGTATATATTTTCATACAAATTTAATTACTACTGTGTATTTTTGTATATAGTTTTATATAAATTTACGTTATTTTCTGTGTATTTTGTATATTTATATTTATACAAATACACATTCTTTTATTGGTATT
Source organism: Eriocheir sinensis (assembly GCF_024679095.1). Taxonomy (NCBI): domain Eukaryota; kingdom Metazoa; phylum Arthropoda; class Malacostraca; order Decapoda; family Varunidae; genus Eriocheir; species Eriocheir sinensis. The sequence goes on along the minus strand of NW_026112044.1, from coordinate 185,793 downwards.
TTGTTTATTTATTTTGATACGAATTTACATTATTTTATGTGTATTTTGTATACATTTTTTTAATGCGTATTTACTTCATTTTATGTGTATTTTGTATATAAATTTTTATAGAAATCTACGTTATTTTATGTGTATTCGTATATATATTTTGAAACAAATTTACATTGTTTTATATGTATTTTGCATATCTATTTCAATACAAATTTACTTTATTGTATGTGTTTTTTGTATATTTATTTTAATACAAATTTAATTTTTTTATGTGTATTTTGGTATATTTATTTTTATAAATGCGTTATTTTATGGGTATTTTGCTTCTTTATTTTCATACAAATTTACATTATTTTATTAATATTCTGTGTATTTATTTTGATACGATTATTCTATTTGTGTTTTGTACATATTTTTTTATACAAATTTACGTTATTTTAAGAGTATTTGTTTATGTATTTTCATTCAAATTTACATTATTTTATGTGTATTTTGTGTATGTATTTCAATACAAATTTACCTAATTTTGTGTGTATTTTGTATATTTATTTTCATACAAATTTAAAATATTTTTGTGTAATTTTGTATATAGTTTGATTCAAATTTAGGTTATTTTATGTGTATTTTGTATATCTATTTTTATACAAATACACATTCTTTTATTGATATTTTGTTTATTTATTTTGACGCGAATTTTATGTGAATTTGTTTTTATTTCATACAAATTTACATTATTTTATGTGTACTTTGTATATGTATTTAAATACAAATTTAACTAATTATATGTGTATTTTGTATATCTATTTTCATACAAATTGAAATTTTTTTGTTTTTGTTTTTTTGTATATATTTTTATTCAAATTTTCGTATTCTTATAAAAATATATATACCAAAAAACACATAAAATATTTAAATTTGCATTGAAATAAATATACAAAATGCACATACAAGAAGGTAAATTTGTATTGAAAGAGATATGCAAAAATACATATAAAACAATGTAAATTTGTTTCAAAATATACATACGAATACAAATAAAAAAACGTAGATTTCTATAAAAATATATATACAAAATACACATAAAATTAAGTAAATACGTATAAAAAAATATATTCAAAATACACATAAAATAATGTAAATTCGAATTAAAATAAATAAACAAAATACCAATAAAAGAATGTGTATTTGGATAAATATAAATATAGAAAATACAAATTCAAAATAAACATAAAATAAGGTAGATTTGTAAAAAAATATATGTACAAAATACACATAAAATAATGTAAATTTATATAAAATATATATACAAATACACATAAAATACCATGAATTTGTATAAAAATATATTCGAAATAAATATTAAATAAGTTAAAGCGTATAAAAATATATATACATAGTACATATAAAATAATGTAAATTCGTATCAATATAAATCAACAAAACACCAATAAAATAATATATATTTGAATGAAAATAAATTTACAAAATACACATAACATAACTAAATTTGTATTAAAATATATACAAAAATACATAGAAATAATTTGAGTTTGTATGAAAATAGATATACGAAAACACATAAAACTAGGTAAATTTCTTTTGAAATGTATATACAAAATACCCATAAAATACTGTAAATTTGTGTCAAAATATATAAGCAAATACACATAAAATAACGTAAATTTGTATGAAAAATATATACAAAATACACATAGAATAATGTCAATTCGTATCAAAATGAATGAGCAGAATATCAATAAAATAATGTAAATTTGTATGAAAATAAAGATGCAAAATACCCAAAAAATAAAGCATATGTTTAAAAAAATACATATACAAAAATACACATCGAATAATTAAATTTGAATTAAAATTAATATACAAAATGCGTATATAATAAGGTAAATTTGTATTGAAAAATTATGCAACATACGTTTACTCATACAAATTTATATTATTTTATTGGTATTTTGTTTTATTATTTTTGATACAATTATATGATTATATATGTATTTTGTACATATTTTATACGTATTTACATTATTTAATGTATTTTGTTTATATATTTTCATACAAATTTACGTTATTATATGTGTATTTGTATAAATATTTTGATACAAATTTACTTTATTTCTTGTATTTGTATATGTATTTCAATTCAAATTTAGCTTATTTCGTGTATTTTGTATATATTTTCATACAAATTTAATTACTTCTGTGTATTTTGTATATAGTTTTATATAAATTTACGTTATTTTATGTGTATTTTGTATATTTATATTCATACAAATACACATTCTTTTATTGGTATTTTGTTTATTTATTTTGATACGAATTTACATTATTTTATGTGTATTTTGTATACATTTTTTTATACGTATTTACTTCATTTTATGTGTATTTTGTATATATATTTTTATAGAAATCTACGTTATTTTATATGTATTCGTATATATATTTTGAAACAAATTTACATTGTTTTAAATGTATTTTCCATATCTATTTCAATACAAATGTACCTTATTGTATGTGTTTTTTGTATATTTATTTAAATACAAATTTATTTTTTTGATGTGTATTTTGGTATATATATTTTTATAAATAAAAAAAGCGTTATTTTATGGGTATTTTGGCTCTTTATTTTCATACAAATTTACCTTATTTTATTAATATTCTGTGTATTTATTTTGATACGATTTTTCATTATTCTATTTGTGTTTTGTACATATTTTTTTATACAAATTTACGTTACTTTAAGTGTATTTGTTTATGTATTTTCATTCAAATTTACATTATTTTTTGTGTATTTTGTGTATGTATTTCAATACAAATTTCCCTAATTTTATGTGTATTTTGTATATATATTTTCATACAAATTTAAAATATTTTTTTGTATTTTTGTATATAGTTTGATACAAATTTAAGTTATTTTATGTGTATTTTGTATATGTATTTTCATACAAATGCACATTCTTTTACTGATATTTTATTTATTTATTTTGACGCGAATTTACATTATTTAATGTGCATTTTGTATATATATTTTTATACGTATTTACATCATTTCATCTGTATTTTGTATAGTTTAAACAAATTTATATTATTTAAGGTGTATTTTGTATATATATATATATATATATATATATATATATATATATATATATATATATATATATATATATATATATATATATATATATATATATATATATATATATATATATATATATATATATATATATATATATATATATATATATATATATATATATATAATATTTTATTGGTATTTATTTTATTTATTTTGATACTAATTTACATTATTTTATGTATTTTGTATACATTTTATACGTATTTACTTAATTTTATGTATTTTGTATATATATTTTATAGAAATCTACCTTATTTCATGAGTATTCGTATATATATTTTGAGACAAATTTACATTGTTTATATGTATTTTGCATATCTATTTTTGTGCATTCTGTATTTATTTTTGTTATACATAGAATAATGTAAAATCGTATCAAAAAAAGTACACAGAATATCAATAAAATAATTTAAATTTGTATGAAAATAAAGATGCAAAATACCCATAAGATAAAGCATTTTTTTTTTTTAAATACATATACAAAAATACACATAGAATAATCAAATTTATATTAAAATTAATATACAAAATGCACACATACAATAAGGTAAATTTGTATTGAAAAAAAAACGCAAAATACAAATAAAACAGTGTAAATTTGTTTCAAAATATATATACGAATACACATAAAATAACGTAGATTTCTATAGAAATATATATACAAAATACACATATTATGTAAATACGTATAAAAATATATATATAAAATACATATTAAGTAATGTAAATTCGTGACAAAAAAAATTAATAAAATATCATGAAAAGAATGTGTATTTGTATGAAAATAAATAATAGATAATAAATTTGTATGTAATATATATGCAAGATACATTTGAATAATGTAAATCTGTATAAAAAAAAATATATACAAAAAACAAATAGAATAATGTAAAATCGTATCAAAATAAATACACCGAATATTAATAAAATAAAGTAAATTTGTATGAAAATAAAGAAGCAAAATTCCCATCAAATAGCGCATTTCTTATAAAAAAATATATATAACAAAATACACATAAAATATTTAAATTTGTATTGAAATAAATATACAAAATGCACATACAATAAGGTAAACTTCTATTGAAAGAGATATGCAAAAATACATATAAAACAATGGAAATTTGTTTCAAAATATATATACGAATACACATAAAATAACGTAGATTTCTATAAAAATATATTTACAAAATACACATAAAATTAAGTAAATACGTATAAAAAAATGTAAACAAAATACACATAAAATAATGTAAATTCGAAAGAAAATAAATAAACAAAATACCAATAAAAGAATGTATATCTATTTATATTAATACAAAATCAAATATTTTATGTTTTTTCGTATATACTTTTATAAAAAATGCGTTATTTTATGGGTATTTTGCATCTTAATTTTCATACAAATTTACATTATTTTATTAATATTTTCTGTATTTATTTTGATACGATTTTACATTATTTTATTTATGTTTTTATATTTTTTTTATACATATTTACATTATTTAATGTGTTTTTTGTATATATATTTGATACATATTTACGTTATTTTTAAGTTATTTTATGTGTATTTGTTTATATATTTTGACACAAATTTACAATATTTTATGGGTATTTTGTATATATATTTCAAAAGAAATTTACCTAGTTTTATATGTATTTTGAATATTTATTTTCATACAAACTCAAATTATTTTTATGTATTTTTGTATATATTTCAATACAAATTTTAGTTATGTTATGTGTATTTTGTAAATCTATTTTCATTCAAATATATATTATTTTATTGGTATTTTGTTGATTTATATTGATACGAATTTACATTATTTTATATGTACTTTGTATATATATTTTTATACGCATTTACATTATTTAATATTTATTTTGAATATATAATTTTATACAAATTCATGGTATTTTATGTGTATTTGTATATATATTTTCATATAAATTTACATTATTTTATGTGTATTTTGTACATATATTTCATTACAAATTTACCTTATTTTATGTTTATTTTGTATGTGTATTTTGTACATTTATATTTATACAAATACACATTCTTTTATTGGTATTTTGTTTATTTATTTTGTTTCGAATTTACATTATTTTATGTGTATTTTATTTACATTTTTTTATACGTATTTTATAGAAATCTACGTTAATTTATGTGTATTCGTATATATATTTTTAAACAAATTTACATTGTTTTATATGTATTTTTGCATATCTCTTTCAATAGTTTACCTTATTGTATGTGCATTTTGTATATTTATTTCAAAACAAATTTAAATATTTAATGTGTATACATGTACAAAAAATACATAAAATAATGTAGATTTGTATGAAATGAAAAGAAATACATTTTATATAAAGTATATATACAAAATAAAAATAGAATAATGTAAAATGATATTAAAATAAATACACAGAATATCAATAAAATAATGTAAATTTGTATGAAAATAATGATGCAAAATACCCATAAAATAAAGCATATTTTTATAAAAATACATATACAAAAATACACATAGATTAATCAAATTTGAATAAAAATTAATATACAAAATGCACATACAATAAGGTAAATTTGTATTGAAAAAATATGCAAAATACACATAAAAAATGTAAATTTGTTTCAAAATATATATACGAATACACATAAAATAACGCAGATTTCTATAGAAATATATATGCAAAATACACTTGAAATAATATAAATATGTATAAAAATATATATACAAAATACACATTAAATAATGTTAATTCGTGTCAAAATAAATCAACAAAATATCATGAAAAGAATGTGTATTTGTATGAAAATAGATATACAAAATACACATAAAATAACCTAAATTTGTATAAAACTATAAACAAAAAGACACAAAAATAATTTAAACTTGTATGAAAATAAATATACAAAAAACATATAATTAGGTAAATTTGTATTGAAATACATAAACAAAATACACATAAAATAATGTAAATTTGAATGAAAATATATAAACATATAGACTTAAAATAACGTAAATTTTTATCAAATATATATACAAAAAACACATTAAATAATGTATATATGTATAAAAAATATATATACAAAACACAAATAAATTAATGTAAAATCGTATCAAAATAAATACAGAAAATATTAATAAAATAATGTAAATTTGTATGAAAATTAAGATGCAAAATACCCATAAAATAACGCATTTTTTATAAAAATATATTTACGAAAAAACATAAAATATTTGATTTTGTATTAAAATAAATAGATATACAAAATACACATAAAATAAGCTAAACTAAATAAAAAAATATATACAAAATACACATAGAGTAATGTAAAATCGTATCAAAATAAATTCACAGAATATCAATATAATAATGTAATTTTGTATGAAAATAAAGATGCAAAATACCCATAAAATAAAGCATATTTTTTTAAAAAGACATATACAAAAATACACGTAGAATAATTAAATTTGTGTTAAAATTAATATACAAAATGCACGTACAATAAGGTAAACTTGTATTGAAAAAATATACAAAATGCACATTTAAGCGTAAATTTGTTTAAAAATCTATATACGAATACACATAAAATAACGTAGATTTCTATAGAAATATATATACAAAATACACATGAAATGATGTAAATACGTAGAAAAATATATATATACAAAATACACATTAAATAATTTAAATTCCTGTCCAAAAAAAAATATCAATAAAAGAATGTGTATTTGTATGAAAATAGATATACAAAATACACATTAAATAACGTAAATTTGTTTAAAACTAAATACAACAATAAACAAAAATAATTTAAATTTGTATAAAAATAGATATACAAAATACACATAAAATTAGATAAATTTGTATTGAAATACATATACAAAATACACATAAAGAATGTAAATTTGAATGAAAATATATAAACAAATACACTTAAATTAACGTAAATTTGTATAAAATATAAAAATATGTACAAAACACAAATAGAATAATGTAAAATCGTATCAAAATAAATACACAGAATATTAATCAAATAATGTAAATTTGTATGAAAATAAAGAAGCAAAATACCCATAAAATAACGCATTTATAAAAATATATATACCAAAATACACATAAAAAACAAATTTGTATTAAAATAAATATACACATATAATAAGGTAAATTTCTATTGAAATAGATATGCAAAATACATATAAAACAATGTAAATTTGTTTCAAAATATATATACGAATAAACATAAAATAACGTAGATTTCTATAAAAATATATACAAAATACACATAAAATGAAGTAAATACGTATAAAAAAATGAATACAAAATACACATAAAAATCGTATCAAAATAAATAAACAAAATACCAGTAAAAGAATGTGTATTTGTATAAATATAAATATACAAAATACAAAATATCGTAAATTTATATAAAACTATATACAAAATACAAAACAAATACATTCTTTTATTGGTATTTTGTTTATTTATTTTATTTCAATTTATATTATTTTATGTATTTTGTTTAAATTTTTATACGTATTTACATAATTTATGTGTATTTGTATGAAAATATATAACTGAAATACACATTAAATAATGTAAATACGTATAAAGAAATATGTACAAATTTACATATAATCATGTATTTGTATCTAAATAAACAAAATACCAATAAAATAATATAAATTTGTATGAGTAAACGTGTATGTTGTATATTTTTTCAATACAAATTTAAATATTTATGTGCATTTTGTATATTATAAATTATTTGATATAATTTTGAATATATATTTTGATACAAATTTACATTATTTTATTAATATTCTATATTTATATTGATTCAAATTTATATTATTTCATGTGTTTTGTTTATATTTTTCATACAAATTTAATTATTTTGTTTATTTTGTATATATTTTATACAAATTTACGTTATTTTATGTGTATTTATATTTATATAAATAAACATTCTTTTCATGATATTTTGTTTATTTATTTTGATATGAATTTACATTATTTAATGTGTATTTGAATATATATTTTTATACGTATTTACATAATTTTATGTGTATTTTGTATATATATTTTTATAGAAATTTACGTTATTTTATGTGTATTAGTATATATATTTTGAAACAAATTTACATTGTTTTATGTGTATTTTGCATATCTATTTCAATACAAATTTACCTTATTGTATGTGCATTTTGTATATTTATTGTAATACAAATTTAAATATTTTGTGTATTTTGGTATATATATTTTCATAAAAAAAGCGTTGTTTTATGGGTATTTTGCATCTTTATTTTCATACAAATTTACATTATTTTATTAATATTCTGTGTATTTATTTTGATAGTATTTTATATTATTCTATTTGTGTTTTGTATATATTTTTTTATACATATTTACATTATTTAATGTGTATTTTCTATATATATTTCATACAAATTTACGTTATTTTAAGTGTATTTGTTTATATATTTTCATTCAAATTTACATTATTTTATGTGTATTTTGTATATGTATTTCAATAGAAATTTAACTAGTTTTATGTGTATTTTGTATATATATTTTTATACAAATTTAAATTATTTTTGTGTAATTTTTTAATAGAGTTTTATACAAATTTACAATATTTTATGTTTATTTTGTATATCTATTTTCATACAAATACACATTCTTTTATTGATATTTTGTTTATTTATTTTGATGCGAATTTACATTATTTAATGTGTATTGTGTATATATATTTTTATACGTATTTACGTCATTTCATGTGTATTTTGTATATACATTTCTATAGAAATATACGTCATTTTATGTGTATTCGTATATATATTTTGAAACAAATATACATTGTTTTATGTGCATTTCATATATTTTTTCAATACAAATTTCCCTTATTGTACGTGCATTTTGTATATTAATTTTAATACAAATTCAATTATTCTATGTGTATTCTTGTATATGTATTTTTAAAAAAATATGCTTTATTTTATGGGTATTTTGCATCTTTATTTTCATACAAAATTACATTATTTTATTGATATTCTGTGTATTTATTTTGATACGATTTTACATTATTCTATGTATATTTTTTATATCTATTTTATACAAATGTACGTTATTTTATGTGAATTTGTTTTCATTTCATACAAATTTACATTATTTTATGTGTATTTTGAACATGTATTTAAATCTAAATTTAACTAATTATATGTGTATTTTGTATATCTATTTTCATACAAATTGAATTTTTTTTTTTTTAATATACTTTTATTCAAATTTTCGTTGTTTTATGTGTATTTTGTATATTTATTTTCCTACATATATACGTTCTTTTATCGAAATTTTGTTTATTTATTTTGATACGAATTTTCATTTTTTTAGGTGTATTTGATATATATATTTTTATACTTATTTACATAATTTTATATGTATTTTGAATATATATTTTCATAGAACTTTACTCTATATGTATATACAAAAAAACACATAAATAATTTAAATTTGCATGAAAATAAATATACAAAATACACATAAAACTAGGTAAATTTGTATTGAAATACATATACAAAATACACTTAAAATAATGTAAATTTGAATGAAATTATATAAACAAATACACTTAAAATGACGTTAATTTGTATAAAATATATATAAAAAATACATTAAATAATGAAAATATGTATAAAAAAATATATACAAAACACAAATAGTATAATATAAAATCGTATCAAAATATATACGCACAATATTAGTAAAACAATGTACATTTGTCTGAAAACTAAGATGCAAAATACCTATAAAATAACCCATTTTTTATAAAATTATATACCAAAATACACATAAAATATTTAAATTTGTATTAAAATAAATATACAAAATGCACATACAATAAGGTAAATTTGTATTGAAATAGATATGCAAAAAACATATAAAACAATGTAAATTTGTTTCAAAATATATATACGAATACACATAAAATAACGTAGATTTCTATAAATATATATATATATATATATATATATATATATATATATATATATATATATATATATATATATATATATATATATATATATATATATATATATATATATATATATATATATATATATATATATATATATATATATATATATATATATATATATATAGAAAAATACAAATAAAATTAAGTAAATACGAATCAAAATGTATACAAAATACACAAAAATAATGTAAATTGTATAAATATAAATAAACAAAATACCAATGTGTATTTGTATAAATATAAATATACAAAATGCACATAAAATAACGTAAATTTGTATAAAACTATATACAAAAATACACAGAAGTAACTAAATTTGTATGAAAATAGATATACAAAATACACACAAAATAAGCTAAATTTGAATTGAAATATATATACAAAATACATGAAATAAAGTAAATATGTTTCAAAATATTTTTAACAAATACACATATAATAACGTAAATTTGTAAAAAAATATATAAACAAAATACACATTAAGTAATGTAAATACGTATAAAAAAAATATTTACAAAATACACAAATAATCAAGTCATTCGTATCAAAATAAATAAACAAAAAACTAATTAAATAATGTAAATTTCTATGAGAAAAAAATATACAAAATACACATAAAAAAACGTTTTAAGTTTCTATAAAATATATGTACAAAATGCACATAAAATTAGTTTGCATAAAAAATATATACAAAACACACATTAGATAATGTAAATGAGTATAAAAATATGTATACAAAATACCTATGAAATAATCTAAATTCGTATCGAGTTAAATTAAGAAAATAACAATAAAATAATGTAGTTTTGGATGAAAATATATATAGAAAACACACATAAAATAACCTAAATACAAATACAAATATACACATTAAATAATTTAAAATTGATTGAAATAAATATACAAAATAAACATAAAATAAGGTAAATTTGTAATAAAATATATGTAAGAATACACATAAAATAATATAAATTTGTATGAAAATATATATACAAATACACATAAAATAACATGAATTTGTATAAAACGTTACAAAATATATACGAATACACACAATAAAATAACGTAGATTTTTATGAAAATGTATATATAAAATACACATAAAATAGTTTAAATACGTAGAAAAATATATATACAAAATACACATAAAATAATGTAAATTGGCAAAAAATTAAATACACAAAATTCCAATAAAAGAATGTATATTTGTAGGAAAATATATTTACAAAAAACAAATAAAATAACTAAAATTTGAATAAAAATATATACAAATATACACAAAAATAATTTAAATTTGTTTGAAAATAGATATGCAAAATACACATAAAGTTAGGCAAATTTGTATTGAAATACATATACAAAACTCACATAAAATAATGTAAATTTGTATGAAAATATATAAACAAATACATATAAAATCACGTAGATTTGGATAAAATATATATATACAAAATATAATTTAAATATTTTAAATATGTATAAAAATATATTATATTATATATTTTTTTATTGATATTTGCGTTATTTATGTGTATTTTGTATATGTTTTCTCATAGAAATTTACATTATTTTATTGGTATTTTGTCTATTTATTTTGATACGAATTACATGATTATTTGTGTATTTTTTACATTTTTTTATACGTATTTACATTATTTAATGTGTATTTTGTATATATATTTTTATACAAATTTACGTTATTATATGTGTATTTGTATAGGTATTTTGATACAAATTTACATTATTTCATGTATTTTGTATATATATTTCAATTCAAATTTAACTTATTTTATGTGTATTTTGTATATCTATTTATTTTAATACAAAATGAAATATTTTATGTTTTTTCGTATTTGTATTTTTATAAAAAATGCGTTATTTTATGGGTATTTTGCATCTTAATTTTCATACATATTTACATTATTTTATTAAAATTTTCTGTATTTATTTTGATACGATTTTACATTATTTTATTTGTGTTTTGTATATATTTTTTTATACATATTTACATTATTTAATGTTTTTTTTTTGTATATATATTTGATACAAATTTACGTTATTTTAAGTCTATATGTTTATATATTTTCAAGCAAATTTACATTATTTTATGTGTATTTTGTATATGTATTTCAATACAAATTTACCTATTTTTATATGTTTTTTGTATATTTATTTTCATACAAGTTTAAATTATTTTTGTGTATTTTTGTATATAGTTTTATACAAATTTAGGTTGTTTTATGTGTATTTTGTATATCTATTTTCATTCAAATACACATTCTTTTCATGATATTTTGTTTATTTATTTTGACACGAATTAACATTATTTAATGTGTATTTTGTATATATATTTTTATACGTATTTACATTATTTCAAGTGTATTTTGTATATATATTTCTAAAGAAATCTGCGTTATTTTATGTGTATTCGTATATATATTTTGAAACAAATTTACATTATTTTATGTGTATTTTGCATATTTTTTCAATACAAATTTACCTTATTGTATGTGCATTTTGTATATTAATTTTAATACAAATTTGATTAATCTATGTGTATTTTTGTATATGTATTTTTATAAAAATGTGCTTTATTTTATGGGTATTTTGCATCTTTATTTTCATACAAATTTGCATTATTTTATTGATGTTCTGTGTATTTATTTTGATATGTTTTTACATTATTCTATGTGTATTTTGTATATATATTTTATATAAAATGTATTTGTTTTCATTTCATACAAATCTACATTATTTTATGTGTTTTTTATACATGTATTTAAATACAAATTTAACTAGATATATGTGTATTTTGTATATCTATTTTGTATGTATATTTTCATAGAAATTTACTCTATTTTATGAGTATTCGTATATATATTTTGATACAAATTTACATTATTAATTTGTATTTTGCATATCTATTTCAATACAAATTTACTTTATTGTACGTGCATTTTGTATATTTATTTTAATACAAATTTAATTATTTTATATGTATTTTTGTATATATATTTTTATGCAAATATGCGTTATTATATGGATATTTTGCATCTTTATTTTCATACAAATTTGCATTATTTTATTGATATTCTCTTTTTTTATTTTGATACGATTTAACATTATTTTATGTGTTTTTTGTATATATATTTTTTTTATACATATTTACATTTTTTAAGGTTCATTTTGTATATATATTTTATCCAAATTTACATTATTTTATGTGTATTTATTTATATATTTTCATTCATATTTACATTATTTTATGTGTTTTTTGTATATATATTTTTCTACGTATTTAAATTATTTTATGTGTATTTTGTATATACATTTTCATAAAAAAATTACGTTATTTTATTGTGTGTATAAGTATATATTTTGATACAAATTTTATACAAATTCATGTTATTTAATGTGTATTTGTATATATATTTTCATACAAATTTATATTATTTTATGTGTATTTTTTCACATATTTCATTACAAATTTACCTTATTTTATGTTTATTTTGTATATTTATTTCATTCAATTTTAAATTATTTTATGTGTATATTTGTATTTGTATTTAGGTTATTTTATGTGTATTTTGTATATATATTTTCATTTAAAATTACATTATTATATTGGTATTTTCTTAATTTAATTCGATACGAATTTAGATTATTTCATAGGTATTTTGTATACATATTTTTATAATCATTTACATTAATTAATGTGTGTTTTGAATATATATTTTTATGCAAATTTATCTTATGTTCATTTTTGTACATATATTTTTATAGAAATTTGCGTTATTTTATGTATATAGTTTTATATAAATTTATGTTATTTTATGTGCATTTTGTATATTTATATTTATACAAATACACATTATTTTATTGGAATTTTATTTGTATTTTGTATATATATTAATAGAAATCTACGTTATTTTATGTGTATTCATATATATATTTTGAAACAAATTTACATTGCTTTATATGTTTTTTGCATATCTATTTCAATACAAATTTACCTTATTGTATGTGCATTTTGTATATTTATTTTAATACAAATTCAAATATTTTATGTGTATTTTGGTATATATAATTTTATAAAAAATGCGTTATTTTATAGGTATTTTGCATCTTAGTTTTCATACAAATGTACATTATTTTATTAATATTCTGTGTATATATTTTGATACGATTTTATATTATACTATTTGTGTTTTGTATATATTTTTTTATACATATTTTCATTATTTAATGTGTATTTTTTATATATATTTTATACAAATTAACGTCATTTTAAGTGTATTTGTTTATAGAATTTCATTCAAATTTACATTATTTTAAGTGTATTTTGTATATGTATTTCAATACAAATTTACCTAATTTTATGTGTTTTTTGTATATTTATTTTCATACAAATTTAAATTATTTTTGTGTTTTTTTGTATATACATATAGAGAAAATTTCTATGAAAATATATATTCAAAATACATAAAAAATTATGTAAATAAGTATAAAAATATATATATCAAATACACCTAAAAAAATGAAAATTCATATCAAAATAAATAAACAAAATTCCGATAAAAGAACGTATATTTGTAGGAAAATAAATATACAAAATACACAAAATTACAAAAATTTAATAAAATTATATACAAAATAACATAAAATATAACTTTCAATTTGTATGAAAATAGATATACAAAATACACATAATTAGTTAGATTTGTATTTAAATACATGTACAAAATACACATAAAATAATGTAAATTTGTATGAAATGAAAACAAATTCACATAAAATAACGTACATTGTATAAAATAGATATACAAAATATACATAGAATAAAGTAAAATCGTATCAAAATAAATACACAGAATATCAATAAAATAATGTAATTTTGTATGAAAATAAAGATGCAAAATACCCATAAAATAAAGCATTTTTTTTTTAAATACATATACAAGAATACACATAGAATAATTGAATTTGTATTAATATTAATATACAAAATGCACGTACAATAAGGGAAATTTGTATTGAAAAAATATACAAAATGCACATAAAACAATGTATATTTGTTTCAAAATATATATACGAATACACATAAAATAACGTATAATTCTATAGAAATATATATACAAAATACACATGAAATGACGTAAATACGTATAAAAATATATATACACAATACACATTAAATAATGTAAATTCGCATCAAAATAAATAAACAAAATAGCAATAAAAGAATGTGTATTTGTATGAAAATAGATATACAAAATAAACATAAAATATTGTAAATTTGTATAAAACTCTATTAAAAAAAATACACAAAAATAATTTAAATTTGTATAAAAATATATATACAAAATACACAAAAAACTAGTTACATTTTTATTGAAATACATATACAAAATACACATAAAATAATGTAAATTTGAAAGAAAATATATAAACAAATACACTTAAAATAACGTAAATTTGTATGAAATATATATAGAAAATACACATTAAATAATGTAAATATGTATAAAAAAATATATACAAAACACAAATAGAATAATGTAAAATAGTATCAAAATATATACACAGAATATTAATAAAATAATGTACATTTGTATGAAAACTAAATTGCAAAATACCCATAAAACAACGCATTTTTTATGAAAATATATATACCAAAATACACATAAAATATTTAAATTTGTATTACAATAAATATACAAAATGCACATACAATAAGGTAAATTTGTATTGAAATAGATATGCAAAATACACATAAAACAATGTAAATTTGTTTCAAAATATATATACGAATACACATAAAATAACGTAGATTTCTATAAAAATATATATACAAAATACACATAAAATGAAGTAAATACGTATAAGAAAATGTATACAAAATACACATAAAATAATGTAAACTCGTATCAAAATAAATAAACTAAATGCCAATAAAAGAATGTTTACTTGTATCAATATAAATATACAAAATACACATAAAATAACGTAAAATTGTATAAAACTATATACAAAAATAAACAAAAATAATTAAATTTGTATGAAAATAGATACACAAAAGACACATAAAATAAGCTAAATTTGAATTGAAATAAATATAGAAAATACATAAAATAATGTAAATTTGTATCAAAATATATATTCAAATACACATATATTAAAATTAATATACAAAATGCGTATATAATAAGGTAAATTTGTATTGAAAAAATATGCAACATACACGTTTACTCATACAAATTTATATTATTTTATTGGTATTTCGTTTATTTATTTTGATACGAATTACATGATTATATGTGTATTTTGTACATATTTCTTTATACGTATTTACATTATTTAATGTGTATTTTGTTTATATATTTTCATACAATTTTACGTTATTATATGTGTATTTGT
This sequence comes from Eriocheir sinensis, assembly GCF_024679095.1. Lineage (NCBI taxonomy): Eukaryota > Metazoa > Arthropoda > Malacostraca > Decapoda > Varunidae > Eriocheir > Eriocheir sinensis. The sequence continues at coordinate 169,186 of NW_026112044.1, read as the reverse complement.
ATAAATATTTTGATACAAATTTATTTTATTTCATGTATTTTGTATATATATTTCAATTCAAATTTAGCTTATTTTGTGTGTATTTTGTATATATTTTCATACAAATTTAATTACTACTGTGTATTTTTGTATATAGTTTTATATAAATTTACGTTATTTTCTGTGTATTTTGTATATTTATATTTATACAAATACACATTCTTTTATTGGTATTTTGTTTATTTATTTTGATACGAATTTACATTATTTTATGTGTATTTTGTATACATTTTTTTATACGTATTTACTTCATTTTATGTGTATTTTGTATATAAATTTTTATAGAAATCTACGTTATTTTATGTGTATTCGTATATATTTTGAAACAAATTTACATTGTTTTATATGTATTTTGCATATCTATTTCAATACAAATTTACCTTATTGTATGTGTTTTTTGTATATTTATTTTAATACAAATTTAATTTTTTTATGTGTATTTTGGTATATTTATTTTTATAAATGCGTTATTTTATGGGTATTTTGCTTCTTTATTTTCATACAAATTTACATTATTTTATTAATATTCTGTGTATTTATTTTGATACGATTTTACATTATTCTATTTGTGTTTTGTACATATTTTTTATACAAATTTACGTTATTTTAAGAGTATTTGTTTATGTATTTTCATTCAAATTTACATTATTTTATGTGTATTTTGTGTATGTATTTCAATACAAATTTACCTAATTTTGTGTGTATTTTGTATATTTATTTTCATACAAATTTAAAATGTTTTTGTGTAATTTTGTATATAGTTTGATACAAATTTAGGTTATTTTATGTGTATTTTGTATATCTATTTTCATACAAATACACATTCTTTTATTGATATTTTGTTTATTTATTTTGACGCGAATTTTATGTGAATTTGTTTTTATTTCATACAAATTTACATTATTTTATGTGCACTTTGTATATGTATTTAAATACAAATTTAACTAATTATATGTGTATTTTGTATATCTATTTTCATACAAATTGAAATTTATTTTTTTTGTTTTTTTGTATATATTTTTATTCAAATTTTCGTAATCTTATAAAAATATATATACCAAAAAACACATAAAATATTTAAATTTGCATTGAAATAAATATACAAAATGCACATACAAGAAGGTAAATTTGTATTGAAAGAGATATGCAAAAATACATATAAAACAATGTAAATTTGTTTCAAAATATACATACGAATACAAATAAAAAAACGTAGATTTCTATAAAAATATATATACAAAATACACATAAAATTAAGTAAATACGTATAAAAAAATATATTCAAAATACACATAAAATAATGTAAATTCGAATTAAAATAAATAAACAAAATACCAATAAAAGAATGTGTATTTGGATAAATATAAATATAGAAAATACACATTCAAAATAAACATAAAATAAGGTAGATTTGTAAAAAAATATATGTACAAAATACACATAAAATAATGTAAATTTATATAAAATATATATACAAATACACATAAAATACCATGAATTTGTATAAAAATATATATTCGAAATAAATATTAAATAAGTTAAAGCGTATAAAAATATATATACAAAGTACATATAAAATAATGTAAATTCGTATCAATATAAATCAACAAAACACCAATAAAATAATATATATTTGAATGAAAATAAATTTACAAAATACACATAACATAACTAAAATTTGTATTAAAATATATACAAAAATACATAGAAATAATTTGAGTTTGTATGAAAATAGATATACGAAAAACACATAAAACTAGGTAAATTTCTTTTGAAATGTATATACAAAATACCCATAAAATATTGTAAATTTGTGTCAAAATATATAAGCAAATACACATAAAATAACGTAAATTTGTATGAAAAATATATACAAAATACACATAGAATAATGTCAATTCGTATCAAAATGAATGAGCAGAATATCAATAAAATAATGTAAATTTGTATGAAAATAAAGATGCAAAATACCCAAAAAATAAAGCATATGTTTATAAAAATACATATACAAAAATACACATCGAATAATTAAATTTGAATTAAAATTAATATACAAAATGCGTATATAATAAGGTAAATTTGTATTGAAAAATTATGCAACATACACGTTTACTCATACAAATTTATATTATTTTATTGGTATTTTGTTTATTTATTTTGATACGAATTACATGATTATATATGTATTTTGTACATATTTTTTATACGTATTTACATTATTTAATGTGTATTTTGTTTATATATTTTCATACAAATTTACGTTATTATATGTGTATTTGTATAAATATTTTGATACAAATTTACTTTATTTCTTGTATTTTGTATATGTATTTCAATTCAAATTTAGCTTATTTCGTGTGTATTTTGTATATATTTTCATACAAATTTAATTACTTCTGTGTATTTTTGTATATAGTTTTATATAAATTTACGTTATTTTATGTGTATTTTGTATATTTATATTCATACAAATACACATTCTTTTATTGTTAAATTAGTTAAATTTGTTAAGTTTTTTGGTATATATATTTTTATAAGATTACGAAAATTTGAATAAAAATATATACAAAAAAACAAAAAAAATAAATTTCAATTTGTATGAAAATAGATATACAAAATACACATATAATTAGTTAAATTTGTATTTAAATACATATACAAAGTACACATAAAATAATGTAAATTTGTATGAAATAAAAACAAATTCACATAAAATTCGCGTCAAAATAAATAAACAAAATATCAATAAAAGAATGTGTATTTGTATGAAAATAGATATACAAAATACACATAAAATAACCTAAATTTGTATCAAACTATATACAAAATTACACAAAATAATTTAATAATGCAAAATACATGTAAAACAATGTAAATTTGTTTCAAAATATATATACGAATACACATAAAATAACGTTGATTTCTATAAAAATATATACAAAATACACATAAAATGAAGTAAATACGTATAAAAAAATGAATACAAAATACACATAAAAATCGTATCAAAATAAATAAACAAAATACTAGTAAAAGAAAGTGTATTTGTATAAATATAAATATACAAAATACACATAAAATATCGTAAATTTGTATAAAACTATATACAAAAAATACACAGAAGTTATTAAATTTGTATGAAAATATATATACAAAATAGAGCTAAAATAAGATAAATTTGAATTGAAATGTACATACAAAATACATAAAATAATGTAAATCTGTATCAAAATATTTATACAAATACATATAATAACGTAGATTTGTTTAAAAATATATAAACAAAATACACATTAAGTAATGTAAATAAGTATAAAAAATATGTACAAAATACACATAATCATGTAATTCGTATCAAAATAAATAAACAAAAGAGTAATAAAATAATGTAAATTTGTATAAGAAAACATATACAAATAACGCATATTTCTATAAAAATATATGTACAAAAATGCACATAAAATAAAGTAAATTAGCATAAAAATATATATACAAAACACACACTAAATAATGTAAATGCGTACATAAAATAACTTAAATTTGTATAAAACTATATACAAAAATACACAAAAATAATTTAAATTTGTTTGAAAAGAAATATACAAAATACACATAAAATTAGGTAAATTTGTATGGGAATACATATACAAAATACACATCAAATAATGTAAATTTGAGTGAAAATATATAAACAAATACACTTAAAATAACGTAAATTTGCATAAAATATATATGCAAGATACACATTAAATAATGTAAATGTGTATAAAAAAATATATACAAAAAAACAAATAGAATAATGTAAATTCCAATCAAAATAAATACACAGAATATCAATAAAATAATGTAAATTTGTATGAAAATAAAGATGCAAAATTCCCAAAAATTATCGCATTTTTAAAAAAATATATATACCAAAATACACATAAAATATTTAAATTTGTATTGAAATAAATATACAAAATGCATATACAGTAAGGTAAATTTGTATTGAAAGAGATATTCAAAAATACATATAAAACAATGTAAATTTGTTTCAAAATATATATACGAATACACATAAAATAAAGTAGATTTTTATAGAAATATATATACAAAATACATATGAAATTATGTAAATACGTATAAAAATATATATACAAAATACATATCAAATAAGGAAAATTCGTGTCAAAATAAATAAACAAAATATCATGAAAAGAATGTGTATTTGTATGAAAATAGATAATAGATAATAAATTTGTATAAAATATATATGCAAGATACACATTAAATAATGTAAATATGTATAAAAAAGTATATACAAAAAACAAATAGAATAAGGTAAAATCGTATCAAAATAAAAACACCGAATATTAATAAAATAATGTAAATTTGTATGAAAATAAAGATGCAAAATTCCCATAAAATAGAGCATTTCTTATAAAAATATATATACCAAAATACACATAATATATTTAAATTTGTATTGAAATAAATATACAAAATGCACATACAATAAGGTAAATTTGTATTGAAAGAGATATGCAAAAATACATATAAAACAATGTAAATTTGTTTCAAAAAATATATACGAATACAAATAAAAAAACGTAGATTTCTATAAAAATATATATACAAAATACACATAAAATTAAGTAAATACGTATAAAAAAATGTATACAAAATACACATAAAATAATGTAAATTCGAATTAAAATAAATAAACAAAATACCAATAAAAGAATGTGTATTTGGATAAATATAAATATACTAAATACACATACAAAATAAACATAAAATAAGGTAGATTTGTAATAAAATATATGTACAAAATACACATAAAATAATGTAAATTTATATCAAAATATACATACAAATACACATAAAATAAAATGAATCTGTATAAAAATATATATTCAAAATAAATATTAAATAATGTAAAAGCTATAAAAATATATATACAAAGTACATATAAAATGAAAATTAAGATGCAAAATACCTATAAAATAACGCATTTTTTTAAAAATATTGATACCAAAATACACATAAAATATTTGAACTTGTATTAAAATAAATATAGAAAATGCACATACAATAAGGTAAATTTGTATTGAAATAGATATGCAAAATACATATAAAATAATGTAAATTTGTTTCAAAATATATATACGAATAAAATAACGTAGATTTCTATAAAAATACATATACAAAATACACATAAAATTAAGTAAATACGTATAAAAAATGTATACAAAATACACATAAAATAATGTAAATTCGTATAAATGTAAATAAACAATATACCAATAAAAGAATGAGTATTTGTATAAATATAAATATACAAAATGCACATAAAATAACGTAAATTTATATAAAACTATATACATAAAATAACGCAAATTTCTATAAAAATATATGTACAAAAATGAACATTAAATAAATTTGCATAAAAATATATATACAAAACACACATTAGATAATGTAAATGAGTATAAAAATATGTATACAAAACACCTATGAAATAATCTAAATTCGTATCGAATTAAATTAAGAAATACCAATAAAATAATGTAGTTTTGGATGAAAATATATATACAAAATACACATAAAATAACCTAAATACAAATACAAATATACTCATAAAATAATTTAAAATTGAATGAAATAAATATACAAAATAAACATAAAATAAGGTAAATTTGTAATGAAATATATGAAAAAATACACATAAAATAATATAAATTTGTATGAAAATATATATACAAATACACATTAAATAACATGAATTTGTATAAAATTTGTATCAAAATATATACTTATACACACAATAAAATAACGTTATTTTTTTATGAAAATGTATATACAAAATACGCATAAAATAATTTAAATACGTAGAAAAATATATATACAAAAAACACATATAATAATGTAAATATGTATGAAAATATATAAACAAATACACATAAAATAATGTAAATTTGGATAAAATATATATCATAAAATAATGTAAATTCGTATCAAAATAAATAAACAAAATACCAATAAAAGAATGTGTATTTGTATGAATATGAATATACAAAATACACATAAAATAACGTAAATTTATATAAAACTATATACAAAAAAACACAGAAGTAATTAAATTTGTATGAAAATATATACAAAATACACACGAAATAAGCTAAATTTGAATTGAAATATATATACAAAATACATGAAATAAAGTAAATTTGTATCAAAATATTTATACAAATACACATATAATAACGTAAATTTGTATGAAAATATATAAACAAAATACACATTAAAGAATGTAAATATGTATAAAAAAAAATATGTACAAAATACACATATAATCATGTAATTCGTATCAAAATAAATAAACAAAATACCAATAAAATAATATAAATTTGTATGAGTAAACGTGTATGTTGCATATTTTTTCAATACAAATTTACCATATTATATACGCATTTTGTATATTAATTTTAATACAAATTTAATTATTCGATGTGTATTTTTGTATCTGTATTTTTATAAACATATTCTTTATTTTTTGGGTATTTTGTCTCTTTATTTTCATACAAATTTACATTATTTTATTGATATTCTGCTCATTCATTTTGATAGGAATTGACATTATTCTATGTGTATTTTGTATATATTTTTTCATACAAATTTCCGCTATTTTGTGTGTATTTGTTTTTATATTTTGACACAAATTTACAATATTTTATGGGTGTTTTGTATATACATTTCAAAAGAAATTTACCTAGTTTTATGTATATTTTGTATATCTATTTTCATACAAACTCAAATTATTTCTATGTATTTTTTATATATTTTAATACAAATTTTAGTTATGTTATGTGTATTTTGTAGATTTATTTTCATTCAAATATATATTATTTTATTGGTGTTATGTTGATTTATATTGATACGAATTTACATTATTTTATATGTACTTTGTATATATATTTTTATACGCTTTTCCATTATTTAATATTTATTTTGAATAAATATTTTTTATACAAATTCATGGTATTTTATGTGTATTTGTATATATATTTTCATATAAATTTACATTATTTTATGTGTATTTTGTACATATATTTTATTACAAATCTACCTGATTTTTTGTTTATTTTGTATGTGTATTTTGTATATTTATATTTATCCAAATACACATTCTTTTATTGGTATTTTGTTTATTTATTTTAATTCGAATTTACGTTCTTTTATCGGAATTTTCTTTATTTATTTTGATACGAATTTTCATATTTTTCTTAGGTGTATTTGATATATATATTTTTATACTTATTTACATAATTTTATATGTATTTTGAATATATATTTTCATAGAAATTTACTCTATATGTATATGTATAGAAAATACACATGAAATAATCTAAATTCGTATCGAAATAAATGAACAAAATAACGATAAAATAATGTAATTTTGAATGAAAATATATATAGAAAATACACATAAAATAACGTAAATACAAATAAATATATACACATAAAATCATTTGAATTTGAATGAAAATAAATATAAAAATACACTTAAAATAAGGCAAATTTATAATGAAATATATATACAAAATACACATAAAATAATGTAGATTTGTTTCAAAATATATATACGAATACACATAAAATAACGTAGATTTCTATAGAAATATATATACAAAATACACATGAAATGATGTAAATACGTATAAAAATATATATACAAAATACACATTAAATAATGTAAATTCGATTCAAAATAAATAATTAAAATATCAATAAAAGAATGAGTATTTGTATGAAAATACATATACAAAATACACATAAAATAACGTAAATTTGTATAAAACTATATATAAAAATACACAAAAATAAGTTAAATTTGTATGAAAATAAATATACAAAATACACATAAAATTAATTAAATTTGTAAAGAAATACATATACGAAATACACATAAAATAATGTAAATTTGAATGAAAATATATAAACAAATACACTTAAATTAACATATATTTGTATAAAATATATATAAAAAATACTCATTAAATAATGTAAATATGTATAAAAAATATATATACAAAACACAAATAGAATAATGTAAAATCGTATTAAAATAAATACACAGAATGTAAATAAAATAATATAAATTTGTATGAAAATAGATATGCAAAATACCCATAAAATAACGCATTTTTTATAAATATACAAAATACACATGAAAGGATGTAAATACGTATAAAAATATATATACAAAATACACATTAAATAATGTAAATTCGCGTCAAAATAAATAAACAAAATGTCAATAAAAGAATGTGTATTTGTTTGAAAATAAATATACAAAATACACATAAGATAACATAGATTTGTATAAAACTATATACAAAAATACACAAAAATAATTTAAATTTGTATGAAAATACATATACAAAATACACATAAAATACTGTAAATTTGAATGAAAATATATAAACAAATACACTTAAAATAACGTAAATTTGTATAAAAAAAATATATACAAAACACAAATAGAATAATGTAAAATCGTATCAAAATAAATACACAGGATTTTAATAAATTAATGTAAATTTGTATGAAAATAAATATGCAAAATACCCATTAAATAACGCATTTTTTATAAAAATATATATACAAAAATAAACATGAAAAAATTAATTTGTATTAAAATAAATATACAAAATACATATACAATAAGGTAAATCTGTATTGAAATAGATATGCAAAATACATATAAAACAATGTAAATTTGTTTCAAAATATATATACGAATACACATAAAATAACGTAGCTTTGTATAAAAATATATATACAAAATACACATAAAATGAAGTAAATACGTATAAGAAAATGTATACAAAATACACATAAAATAATGTAAATTCGTATCAAAATAAATAAACAAAATACAAATAAAAGAATGTGTATTTGTATAAATATAAATATACAAAATACACATAAAATAACGTAAATTTTCGTAAAATCGTATCAAAATAAATAGAGAAAATATTAATAAAATAATGTAAATTTGTATGAAAATTAAGATGCAAAATACCCATAAAATAATGCATTTTTTATAAAAATATATATACGAAAAAACATAAAATATTTGATTTTGAATTAAAATAAATAGATATACAAAATACTCATAAAATAAGCTAAATTTGAATTGAAATATATATACAAAATACATAAAATAATGTAAATTTGTATCAAAATACTTATACAAATACACATATAATAACGTAAATTTGTATAAAAATATATAAACAAAATACACATTAAATAATGTAAATACGTATAAAAAAAATGTACAAAATACACAATCATGTAATTCGTATCAAAATAAATAGACAAAATACCAATAAAATAATGTAAATTTCTATGAGAAAACATATACAAAATACACATAAATAACGCAAATATCAATAAAAATATATATAATATAATATATTTTTAAACATATTTAAAATATTTAATGTATATTTTGTATATATATTTTATCCAAATTTACGTGATTTTATATGTATTTGTTTATATATTTTCATACAAATTTACATTATTTTATGTGAGTTTTGTATATGTATTTCAATACAAATTTGCCTAACTTTATGTGTATTTTCCATATCTATTTTCAAACAAATTTAAATTATTTTTGTGTGTTTTTGTATATATTTTTATACAAATTTTAGTTATTTTATTTGTTTTTTGTATATATATTTTCCTACAAATATACATTCTTTTATTGGAATTTTGTGTATTTAATTTTTTCCGAATTTACATTATTTTACGTGTATTTTGTATATATATTTTTCTACGTATTTAAATTATTTTATGTGTATTTTATATATACATTTTCATAAAAATTTACGTTATTTTGTTGTGTGTATTCGTATATATTTTGAAACAAATTTTATACAAATTCATGTTATTTTATGTGTATTTGTATATATATTTTCATACAAATTTATATTATTTTATGTGTATTCTTACATATATTTTATTGCAAATTTACCTTATTTTATGTTTATTTTGTATATTTATTTCATTTAATATAGTCAAATTTAAATTTATTGTATATGCATTTTTTATATTAATTTTAATACAAATTTAATTATTCTATGTGTATTTTTGTATATGTATTTTTATAAAAATATGCTTTATTTTATGGGTATTTTGCATCTTTATTTTCATACAAATTTACGTTATTTTATTGATATTCTGCTCATTCATTTTGATACGATTTGACATTATTCTATGTATATTTTGTATATATTTTTCATACAAATTTACGTTATTTTATGTGTATTTGTTTATATATTTTGACACAAATTTACAATATTTTATGGGAATTTTGTATATATATTTCAAAAGAAATATATCTAGTTTTATGTGTATTTTGAATATCTATTTTCATTCAAACTCAAATTATTTTTATGTATTTTTGTATATATTTCAATACAAATTTTAGTTAGGTTATGTGTATTTTGTAAATCTATTTTCATTCAAATATATATTATTTTATTGGTATTTTGTTGATTTATATTAACACGAATTTACATTATTTTATATGTACTTTGTATATATTTTTTTATACGCATTTACATTATTTAATATTTATTTTGAGTATATAATCTTATACAAATTCATGGTATTTTATGTGTATTTGTATATATATTTTCATATAAATTTACATTATTTTATGTGTATTTTGTACATATATTTCATTACAAATTTACCTTATTTTGTGTTTATTTTGTATGTGTATTTTGTACATCTATATTTATACAAATACACATTCTTTTATTGGTATTTTGTTTATTTATTTTATTTCGAATTTACATTATTTTATGTGTATTTTGTTTACATTTTCTTATACGTATTTACTTAATTTTATGTGTATTTTGAATATATATTTTTATAAAAATGTACGTTATTTTATGTATATTCGTACATATATTTTGAAACAAATTTACATTGTTTTATATGTACAATAAGGTAAATTTGTATTTAAATAGATATGCAAAATACATATAAAGCAATTTAAATTTGTTTCAAAATATGTATACGAATACACAAAATAATGTAGATTTCTATAAAATATATATACAAAATACACATAAAATGAAGTAAATACGTATAAAAATGTATACAAAATACATAAAATAATGTAAATTCGTATCAAAATAAATAAACAAAATACCAATAAAAGAATGTGTATTTGTATAAATATAAATATACAAAATACACATAAAAAACGTAAATTTATATAAAACTATATACAAAAATACACAGAAGTAATTAAATTTGTATGAAAATATATACAAAACACACACAAAATAAGTTAAATTTGAATTGAAATATATATACAAAAAACATGAAATAAAGTAAATTGGTATCAAAATATTCATACAAATACACATATAATAACGTAAATTTATATGAAAATATATAAACAAAATACACATTAAATAATGTAAATACGTATAAAAAAAATGTGTACAAAATACACATATAATCATGCAATTCGTATCAAAATAAATAAACAAAATACCAATAAAATAATATAAATTTGTATGAGTAAACGTGTATCAATTTAATGTACAAAATACACATACAAAATAAACATAAAATAAGGTAGATTTGTAATGAAATATGTACAAAATACATACACATAAAATACCATGAATTTGTATAAAATTATATATTCAAAATAAATATTAAATAATGTAGATGCGTATAAAAATATATATAAAAAGTACATATAAAATAATGTAAATTCGTATCAATATAATACAACAAAATACTAATAAAATAATATATATTTGAATGAAAATAGATTTACAAAATACACATAAGATAACTAAAATTTGTATTCAAATATATACAAAAATACATAAAAAATATTAGAGTTTGTAAGAAAATAGATATTCAAAATACATATAAAACTAGGTAAATTTCTTTTGAAATATATAAACAAAATACCCATAAAATATTGTAAATTTGTGTCAAAATATATAAACAAATAAACATAAAATATCGTAAATTTGTATGAAAAATATTTACAAAATACACATAGAATAATGTCAAATCGTATCAAAATGAATGAGCAGAATATCAATAAAATAACGTAAATTTGTATGAAAATAAAGATGCAAAATACCCATAAAATAAAGCATATTTTTATAAAAATACATACACAAAAATACACATAGAATAATTAAATTTGTATTAAAATTAATAAACAAAATGCATATACAATAAGGTAAATTTGTATTGAAAAAATATGCAAAATACACTTAAAAGTGTAAATTTGTTTAAAAATCTATATACGAATACACATAATATAACGTAGATTTCTATAGAAATATATATACAAAATACACATGAAATGATGTAAATATTGATAAAAATATATATACAAAATACACATTAAATAATTTAAATTCTCGTCAAAATAAAAAAACAAAATATCAATAAAAGAATGTGTATTTGTATGAAAATAGATATACAAAATACTCATAAAAAAACCTAAATTTGTATAAAACTATATACGAAAATACACAAAAATAATTTAAATTTGTATGAAAATAAATATACATAATACACATAAAATTAGGTAAATTTGTATTGAAATACATATACAAAATACACATAAAATAATAGAAGTTTGACTGAAAATATATAAACATATACACTTAAAATAACGTAAATTTGTATCAAATATATATACAAAATAGTAATTAATAATGTAAATATGTATAAAAAAATATATTCAAAACACAAATAGAATAATGAAAAATCGTATCAAAATAAATACACAGAATATTAATAAAATAATGTAAATTTGTGTGAAAATAAAGATGCAAAATAGCCATAAAATAACGCATTTTTAAAAAAAATATATATACCAACATACACATAAAATATTAAAATTTGTATTAAAATAAATATAAAAAATGCACATACTGTAAGATAAATTTGTATTGAAATAGATATGCAAAATACATATAAAACAATGTAAATTTGTTTCAAAATATATATACGAATACACATAAAATAACGTTGATTTCTATAAAAATATACAAAATACACATAAAATGAAGTAAATACGTATAAAAAAAATGAATACAAAATAAACATAAAAATCGTATCAAAAAAAAAAATACTAGTAAAAGAAAGTGTATTTGTATAAATATAAATATACAAAATACACATAAAATATCGTAAATTTGTATAAAACTATATACAAAAATACACAGAAGTTTAAATATTTTATGTGTATTTTGGTATATATATTTTTATAAGAAATGCGCTATTTTATGGGAATTTTGCATCTTTATTTTCATACAAATTTACATTATTTTATTAATATTCGGTGTATTTATTTTGATACGAATTTACATTATTCTATTTATTTTTTGTATATACCTTTTTATACATATTTACATTATTTAATGAGTATCTTGCATATATATTTTATACAAATTTATTATCTATTATCTATTTTTATACAAATACACATTCTTTTCTTGATATTTTGTTTATTTATTTTGACACGAATTTACATTATTTGATATGTATTTTGTATATATATTTTTATACGTATTTACATAATTTCATATGTATTTTGTATATATATTTCTATAGAAATCTACTTTATTTTATGTGTATTCGTATATATTTTGAAAAAAATTTACATTGTTTTATATGTTTTGTGAATATCTCTTTAATACAAATTTACCTTACTGTATATGCATTTTGTATATTTATTTCAATACAAATTTAAATATTTTATGTGTATTTTGGTATATATTTTTATAAAAAAATGCGATAATTTTTGGGAATTTTGCATCTTTATTTTCATACAAATTTACATTATTTTATTAATATTCTGTGTATTTATTTTGAAACGATTTTACATTATTCTATTTGTTTTTTGTATATATTTTTTTATACACATTTACATTATTTAATGTGTATCTTGCATATATATTTTATACAAATCTACGTTATTTTAAGTGTATTTGTTTTTATATTTTCATTCAAATTTATATTTATTTTAATTCGAAATTACATTATTTTAAGTGTATTTTGTATACATTTTTTTATACGTATTTACTTAATTTTATGTGTATTTTGTATATATATTTTTATAGAAATCTACGTTTTTTTTATTTGTATTCGTATATATATTTTGAAACAAATTTACATTGTTTTATATGTATTTTTGCATATCTCTTTCAATACAAATTTACCTTATTGTATGTGCATTTTGTATATTTATTTCAATGCAAATTTAAATATTTTATGTGTATTTTGGTATGTATATTTTTATAAGAAATGCGCTATTTTATGGGAATTTTGCATCTTTATTTTCATACAAATTTACATTATTTTATCAATACTCGGTGTATTTATTTTGATACGATGTTACATTATGCTATTTGTTTTTTGTATATACTTTTTTTATACATATCTACATTATTTAATGTGTATCTTGCATATATATTTTATACAAATTTATTATCTATTATCTATTTTCATACAAATACACATTCTTTTCATGATATTTTGTTTATTTATTTTGACACGAATTTACATTATTTGATATGTATTTTGTATATATATTTTTATACGTATTTACATAATTTCATATGTATTTTGTATATATATTTCTATAGAAATCTACTTTATTTTATGTGTATTCGTATATATATTTTGAAACAAACTTACATTGTTTTAAATGTATTTTTGAATATCTCTTTCAATACAAATTTACCTTACTGTATATTCATTTTGTATATTTATTTCAATACAAATTTAAATATTTTATGTGTATTTTGGTAAATATATTTTTATAAAAAATGCGATAATTTTTGGGAATTTTGTATCTTTATTTTCATACAAATTTACATTATTTTATTGATATTCTGTGTATTTATTTTGATACGATTTTACATTATTCTATTTGTTTTTGGTATATATATTTTTTATACACATTTACATTATTTAATGTTTATCTTGCATATATATTTTATACAAATTTACGTTATTTTAAGTGTATTTGTTTATATATTTTCATTTAAATTTACATTATTTGATGTGTATTTTGTATATGTATTTCAATACAAATTTACCTAATTTTTTGTGTATTTTGTATATTTCTTTTCAAACAAATTTAAATTATTTTTGTGTATTTTTGTATATAGTTTTATACAAATTTAGGTTATTTTGTGTACGCATTTACATTATTTAGGGTGTGTTTTGTATATATATTTTTTTGCAAATAAACTTTATTTTATGTGCATTTTTGTACATATATTTTTAAAGAAATTTGCGTTATTTGTATATGTTTTCTCATACAAATTTACATTATTTTATTGCTATTTTGTTTGTTTATTTTGATACGAATTACATGGATATATGAGTATTTTGTACATATTTTTTATACGTATTTACATTACTTAATGTGTATTTTGTTTATATATTTTTAAACAAATCTACGTTATTATATGCATTTGTATAAATATTTTGATACAGATTTACATTATTTTATGTATTTTGTATGTACATTTCAATTCAAATTTAGCTTATTTAAGCTGTATATTGTATATATTTTCATACAAATTTAATTACTTCTGTGTATTTTTGAATATAGTTTTATACAAATTTACGATATTTTATGTGTATTTTGTATATTTATATTTTTACAAATACACATTCTTTTACTGGTATTTCGTTTATTTATTTTGATACGATTTTTATGTATTTTTTGTATTTATTTTTGTATACGTATTTATAGAAATCTACGTTATTTTATGTGTATTCGTATATATATTTTGAAACAAATTTACATTGTTTTATATGTATTTTGCATATCTATTTCAATACAAATTTGCAAATTACTTTATTTTATGTGCATTTTTGTACATATATTTTTTTAGAAATTTGCGTTATTTTATGTGTATTTGTATATGTTTTCTCATACAAATTTACATTATTTTATTGCTATTTTGTTTATTTATTTCGATACAAAAGAAAATAGATATACAAAATATACATAAGATAAACTAAATTTGTATTTAAATATATATACAAAATACATAAAATAATGTAAATTTGTATCAAAATATTTTAACAGATGCGCATAAAATAACGTAAATTTGTTTTAAAATATACAAAATACACATTAAATAATGTAAATATGTATAAAAAAATATATACAAAACACAAATAAAAAAATGTAAAATCGTATCAAAATAAATACACAGAATATTAATAAAACAATGTAAATTTGTATGAAAATAGAGATGCAAAATACCCATAAAATAACGCATTTTTTTAAAAAATATATATACCAAAATACACATCAAAAAATTAATTTGTATTAAAATAAATATTCAAAATACACATACAATAAGGTAAATCTGTATTGAAATAGATATGCAAAATACATATAAAACAATGTAAATTTGTTTCAAATTATGTATACGAATACACATAAAATAACGTAGATTTGTATAAATAACGTTTTATACAAAATACACATAAAATGAAGTAAATACGTATAAGAAAATGTATACAAAATACACGTAAAATAATGTAAATTCGTATCAAAATAAATAAACAAAATACCAATAAAAGAATGTGTATTTGTATAAATATAAATATACAAAATACACATAAAATAACGTAAATTTGTATAAAACTATATACAAAAATACACAGAAGTAATTAAATTCGTATGAAAATAGATATACAAAATACAGATAAAATAAGCTAAATTTGAATTGAAATGTATATACAAAATACATAAAATAATGTAGATTTGTATCAAAATATTTATAAAAATACCCATAAAACAACGCATATTTTTTATTTATAAAAATATATATACCAAAATACACATCAAAAAATTAAATTTGTATTAAAATAAATATACAAAAAACACATACAGTAAGGTAAATTTGTATTGAAATAGATATGCAAAATACATATAAAACAATGTAAATTTGTTTCAAAATATATATACGAATACACATAAAATAACGTAGATTTCTATAAAAATAAATATACAAAATACACATAAAATGAAGTAAATACGTATAAAAAAAATGTATACAAAATACACATAAAATAATGTAAATTCGTATCAAAATAAATATACAAAATACCAATAAAAGAATGTGTATTTGTTTAAATATAAATATACAAAATACACATAAAATATCGTAAATTTATATAAAACTATATACAAAAATACACAGACGTATTTTAATTTGTATGAAAATAGATATACAAAATAAGGTAAATTCGTTACAAATTCAATAAACAAAATTCAGATAAAAGAACGTATATTTGTAGAAAAAAAAATACACAATAAATAACGAAAATTTGTTTGAAAATATATAAAAAATAAACAAAAATAATTTCAATTTGTATGAAAATAAATATACAAAATACACATGTATTTTGTATATCTATTTTCACACAAATTTAATTACTTTTGTGTATTTTTGCATATAGTTTTATATAAATTTACGTTATTTTATTTGTATTTTGTAAATTTATATATATACAATACACATTCTTTTATTAGTATTTTGTTTATTTATTTTGATACAATTTTACATTATTTTATGTGTATTTTGTATACATTTTTTTATATGTATTTACTTCATTTTATGTGTATTTTGTATATATATTTTCATAGAAATCTCCGTTATTTTATGTGTATTCGTATATATATTTTTAAAAAAATTTACATGGTTTTATATGTATTTTGCATATCTATTTCAATACACATTTACCTTATTGTGTTTGCATTTTGTATATTTATTTTAATACAAATTCAAATATTTTATGTGTGTCTTGGTATAAATATTTTTATAAAAAATGCGTTATTTTATGGGTATTTTGCATCTTAATTTTCATACAAATTTACATTATTTTATTAATATTCTGTGTATTTATTTTGATTCGATTTTATATTATTCTATTTGTGTTTTGTATATATTCTTTTATACATATTTACATTATTTAATGTGTATTTTTTATATTTTTTATACAAATTTACGTTATTTTAAGTGTATTTGTTTATATATTTTCATTCAAATTTACATTATTTTATGTGTATTTTGTAAATGTATTTCAATACAAATTTACCTAATTTTATGTGTATTTTGTATATTTATTTTCATACAAATTAAAATTATTTTTGTGTATTTTGGTATATAGTTTTATACAAATTTAGGTGATTTTATGTGTATATTGTATATCTATTTTCATACAAATACACATTTTTTTTGATATTTTGTTTATTTATTTATATATATATATATATATATATATATATATATATATATATATATATATATATATATATATATATATATATATATATATATATATATATATATATATATATATATATATATATATATATATATATATATATATATATATATATATATATATATATATCTATATATATATATATATATATATATATATATATATATATATATATATATATATATATTTTATACGTGTTTACATCATTTGATGTGTATTTTGTATACATATTTCTATAGAAATCTACGTTGATTTATGAGTATTCGTATATAGATTTTGAAATAAATTTACTCTGTTTTATGTGTATTTTGCATATTTTTTCAATACAAATTTACCTTATTGTATATGGCTTTTGTATATTAATTTTAATACAAATTTAATTATGCTATGTGTATTTTTGTATATGTATTTTTATAAAAATATGCTTTATTTTATGGGTATTTTGCATTTTTATTTTCATACAAATTTACGTTATTTTATTTATATTCTGTATTTTTTTTTAAACAATTTTACATTATTCTATGTGTATTTTGTATATCTATTTTTATACGTATTTACTTAATTTTATGTGTATTTTGTATATATATTTTTATAGAAATCTACGTTATTTTATGTGTATTCGTATATATATTTTGAAACAAATTTACATTGTTTTATATGTATTTTTGCATATCTCTTTCAATACAAATTTACCTTATTGTATGTGCATTTTGTATATTTATTTCAATACAAATTTAAATATTTCATGTGTATTTTGGTATATATATTTGATGGGAATTTTGCATCTTTGTTTTCATACAAATTTACATTATTTTATTAATATTCGGTGTATTTATTTTGATACGATTTCACATTATTCTATTTTTTTTGTATATATATTTTTTATAAATATTTACATTATTTAATGTGTATCTTGCATCTTTTATCGTAATTTTGTTTATTTATTTTTATACGAATTTACATTATTTTAGGTGTATTTGATATGTATATTTTTATACTTATTTATATCATTTTATTTGTGTTTTGAATATATATTTTCATAGAAATTTACTCTATTTTATGGGTATTCGTATATATATTTTGATTCAAATTTACATTATTTATGTTTATTTTGCATATCTATTTCAATACAAATTTACCATATTGTATGTGTATTTTGTATATTTATTTTAATACAAATTTAATTATTTTATGTGTATTTTTGTAAAAATATGCGTTATTATTTAGGGGTTTTGCATCTTTATTTTCATACAAATTTACATTATTTTATTGATTGTCTGTTTATTTATTTTGTACGATTTTACATTATTCTATGTGTATTTTATATATATATATATATATATATATATATATATATATATATATATATATATATATATATATATATATATATATATATATATATATATATATATATATATATATATATATATATATATATATATTTTTTTTTATACACATTTACATTATTTAATGTATATTTTGTATATATATTTTATATAAATTTTCGCTATTTTATGTGTATTTGTTTATATATTTTCATACAAATTTACAATATTTTATGTGTAATATGTATATGTATTTCAATACAGATCTGCCTAATTTTATGTGTATTTTGCATATCTATTTTCAAACAAATTTAAATTATTTTTATCTATTTTTTATATATTTTTATACAAATTTTAGTTATTTTATTTGAAGTTTTGTATTTATATTTTCCTACAAATATACATTCTTTTAGTGGAATTTTGTTCATTTATTTTCATAAGAATTTACATAATTTTATGTGTATTTTGAATATATATTTTTCTACGTATTTACATTATTTTATGTGTATTTTTTATATACATTTTCATAAAAATTTACGTTATTTTATTGTATGTATTCGTATATGATTTGATACAAATTTACATTATTTTATGTTTATTTTGCATATCTATTTCAATATAGATTTACCTTATTGTATGTGTATTTTGTATATTTATTTTAATACAAATTTAATTATTTTATGTGTACTTTGTATACATTTTCTTATACGTATTTACTTCATTTAATGTGTATTTTGTATATATATTTTTATAGTAATCTACGTTATTTTATGTGTATTGGTATATATATTTTGAAGCAAATTTACATTGTTTTATATGTATTTAGCATATCTATTTCAATATAAATCTACCTTATTGTATGTGCATTTTGTATATTTATTGTAATACAAATTTAAAATTTTTATTATTTTGGTATATATATTTTTATAAAAAGAGTTTTATATAAATTTAAAATATTTTATGTGTATTTTGTATATCTATTTTCATACAAATACACATTTTTTTTTATATTTTGTTTATTTATTTTGACGCGAATTCACATTATTTAATGTGTATTGTGTATATATATTTTTATACGTATTTACGTCATTTCATGTGTATTTTGTATATATATTTCTATAGAAATATATGTTATTTTATGTGTTTTCGTATATATATTTTGAAACATATATAAATTGTTTTATGTGCATTTTGCATATTTTTTCAATATAAATTTACCTTATTGTACGTGCGTTTTGTATATTAATTTTAATACAAATTTAATTATTCTATGTGTATTTTTGTATATGTATTTTCATAAAAAATGCTTTATTTTATGGGTATTTTGCATCTCTATTTTCATACAAATTTATATTATTTTATTGATATTCTGTGTATTTATTTTGATACGATTTTACATTATTCTATGTATATTTTGTATATATATTTCATACAAATGATCGTTATTTTATGAGAATTTGTTTTCATTTCATACAAATTTACATTATTTTATGTGTATTTTGTACATGTATTTAAATACAAATTTAACTAATTATATGTGTATTATGTATATCTATTTTCATACAAATTGAAATTAATTTTGTGTATTTTAGTATATATTTTTATTCAAATTTTCGTAATTTTATGTGAATTTTGTATATTTATTATCCTACAAATATACGTTCTTTTATCGGAATTTTGTTTATTTATTTTGATACGAGTTTTCATTATTTTAGGTGTATTTGATATATATATTTTTATACTTCTTTACATAATTTTATATGTATTTTGAATATATATTTTCATAGAAATTTACTCTATTTTATGTGTATTCGTATATATATTTTGATACAAATTTACATTATTTATGTGTATCTCGCATATCTATTTCAATACAAATTTTCTTTATTGTATGTGCCTTTTGTATATTTATTTTGATGCAAATTTAATTATTTTATGTGTATTTTTGTATATATATTTTTAAACAAATATGCGTTATTATATGGGTATTTTGCATCTTTATTTTCATACAAATTTACATTATTTTATTGATTGTCTGTTTATTTATTTTGATACGATTTTACGTTATTCTGTGTATTTTGTATATATATATTTAGACATATTTACATTATTTAATGTATATTTTGTACATATATTTTATGGAAATTTACGTTATCTTATGTGTATTTGCTTATATATTTTCATACAAATTTACATTATTTTATGTGTATTTTGTATATGTATTTCAATAAAAATTTGCCTAATTTCATTTGTATTTTGCATATCTATTTTCAAACAAATTTAAATTATTTTTGTGTATTTTTGTATTATTTTTATACAATTTTTTTTATTTGTATTTTGTATATATATTTTCCTACACATATAAATTCTTTTAGAGGAAATTTTGTTTATTTATTTTGATACGAATTTACATTATTTTATGTGTATTTTGTATATATATTTTTCTATGTATTTACATTATTTTATGTGTATTTTGTATATATATTTTCATAAAAATTTACGTAATTTTATTGTGTGTATTCGTATATATTTTGATAAAAAATTTCATTATTTTGTGTTTTTTGCATATATATTTCAATTAAAATCTATCTTATTGTATTTGTATTTTGTATATTTATTTTAATACAAATTTAAATATTTTATGTGTATTTTTGTATATATATTTTTTTAAATATGAGATATTTTATGGGTATTTTGCATCTTTAATTTTATAAATTTTTACATTACGTACATATCTTTTATACGTATTTACATTATTTAATGTGTATTTTGTTTATATGTTTTTATACAAATTTACGTAATTATATGTGTATTTGAATATATATTTTTATACAAATTTACATTATTTTATGTATTTTCTATATTTATTTCAATTCAAATTTACCTTATTTTATGTCTTTTGTATATCTATTTTTATACAAATTTAATTATTTTTGTTTATTTTTGTATATAGTTTTATACAATTTTACGTTATTTTATTTGTATTTTGTATATTTATATTTATACAAGTCAACATTCTTTTATTGGCATTTAGTTTATTTATTTTGATACGAATTTACATTATTTTATGTGTATTTTGTATACATTTTCTTATACGTATTTACTTCATTTTATGTGTATTTTGTATATATATTTTATAGAAATCTACGTTATTTTATGTGTATTCGTATATATATTTTGAAACAAATTTACATTGTTTTATATGTATTTTGCATATCTATTTCAATACAGATTTACCTTATTGTATGTGTATTTCTATATTTATTTTAATACAAATAAAAAAAATTATGTGTATTTTTGTATATATATTTAAAAAAAATGCGTTATTTTATGGGTATTTTGCTTCTTTATTTTCATACAAATTTACATTATTTTATTGATATTCTGTGTATTTATTTTGATACGATTTTACATTATTCTATTTGTGTTTTGTATATATTTTTTTATACAAATTTACGTTATTTTAAGTGTATTTGTTTATGTGTTTTCATTCAAATTTACAGTATTTTATGTGTATTTTGTATATGTATTTCAATACAAATTTACCTAATTTTTTGTGTATTTTGTATATTTATTTTCATACAAATTTAAATTATTTTTGTGTATTTTTGTATATAGTTTTATACAAATTTATGTAAACAATGTAAATTTGTTTCAAAATATATATACGAATACACATAAAATAACGTAGATTTCTATAAAAATATATATACAAAATACACATAAAATGAAGTAAATACGTATAAGAAAATGTATACAAAATACACATAAAATAATGTAAATTCGTATCAAAATAAATAAACTAAATGCCAATAAAAGAATGTTGACTTGTATAAATATAAATATACAAAATACAAATAAAATAACGTAAAATTGTATAAAACTATATACAAAAATAAACAAAAATAATTAAATTTGTATAAAAATAGATATACAAAAGACATAAAATAAGGTAAATTTGAATTGAAATAAATATAGAAAATACATAAAATAATGTAAATTTGTATAAAAATATATAATATCAAAATATATATTCAAATACACATATATTAAAATTAATATACAAAATGCGTATATAATAAGGTATATTTGTATTGAAAAAATATGCAACATACACGTTTACTCATACAAATTTATAATATTTTATTGGTATTTCGTTTATTTATTTTGATACTAATTACATGATTATATGTGTATTTTGTACATATTTTTTTATACGTATTTACAATATTTAATGTGTATTTTGTTTATATATTTTCATACAAATTTACGTTATTATATGTGTATTTTTATAAATATTTTGATACAAATTTACTTTATTTCATATATTTTGTATATATATTTCAATTCAAATTTAGCTTATTTCGTGTGTATTTTGTATATATTTTCACACAAATTTAATTACTTCTGTGTATTTTTGTATATAGTTTTATATAAATTTACGTTATTTTATGTGTATTTTGTATATTTATATTTATA
Source organism: Eriocheir sinensis (assembly GCF_024679095.1). NCBI lineage: Eukaryota > Metazoa > Arthropoda > Malacostraca > Decapoda > Varunidae > Eriocheir > Eriocheir sinensis. The sequence goes on along the minus strand of NW_026112044.1, from coordinate 144,968 downwards.
CAAATACAAATTCTTTTATTGGTATTTTGTTTATTTATTTTGATACGAGTTTACATTATTTTATGTGTTTTTTGTATACATTTTTTATACGTATTTACTTCATTTTATGTGTATTTTTGTATATATATTTTTATAGAAATCTACGTTATTTTATGTGTATTCGTATATATATTTTGAAACAAATTTAAATTGTTTATATGTATTTTGCATATCTATTTCAATACAAATTTACCTTATTGTATGTGTTTTTTGTATATTTATTTTAATACAAATTTAATTTTTTGATGTGTATTTTGGTATATATATTTTTATAAATAAAAAAATGCGTTATTTTATGGGTATTTTGCTTCTTTATTTTCATACAAATTTGCATTATTTTATTAATATTCTGTGTATTTATTTTGATACGATTTTACATTATTCTATTTGTGTTTTGTACATATTTTTTTATACAAATTTACGTTATTTTAAGTGTATTTGTTTATGTATTTTCATTCAAATTTACATTATTTTATGTGTATTTTGTGTATGTATTTAAATACAAATTTACCTAATTTTGTGTATTTTGTATATTTATTTTCATACAAATTTAAAATATTTGTGTGTATTTTTGAATTTAGTTTTATACAAATTTAAGTTATTTTATGTGTATTTTGTATATCTATTTTCATACAAATACACATTCTTTTATTGATATTTTGTTTATTTATTTTGACGCGAATTTACATTATTTAATGCGTATTTTGTATATATATTTTTATACGTATTAACATCATTTCATGTGTAATTTGTATAGTTTTAAACAAATTTATATTATTTAATGTGTATTCTGTATATATATATTTATTCAAATACACATTCTTTTATTGGTATTTTGTTTATTTATTTTGATAGTAATTTACATTATTTTATGTGTATTTTGTATACATTTTTTATACGTATTTACTTAATTTTATGTGTATTTTGTATATATATTTTTATAGAAATCTACCTTATTTCATGTGTATTCGTATATATATTTTGAAACAAATTTACATTGTTTATATGTATTTTGCATATCTATTTTTGTGTATTCTGTATTTATTTTTGTTATACATAGAATAATGTAAAATCGTATCAAAATAGGTACACAGAATATCAATAAAATAATTTAAATTTGTATGAAAATAAAGATGCAAAATACCCATAAGATAAAGCATTTTTTTATAAAAAATACATATACAAAAATACACATAGAATAATTGAATTTGTATTTAAATTAATATACAAAATGCACACACACAATAAGGTAAATTTGTATTGAAAAAAAAACGCAAAATATAAATAAAACAGTGTAAATTTGTTTCAAAATATATATACGAATACTCATAAAATAACGTAGATTTCTATACAAAAAATACGTATAAAAAAATATATATAAAATACATATTAAGTAATGTAAATTCGTGACAAAATAAATAAACAAAATATCATGAAAAGAATGTGTATTTGTATGAAAATAAATAATAGATAATAAATTTGTATGTAATATATATGCAAGATACACATTAAATAATGTAAATATGTATAAAAAATATATATACAAAAAACAAATAGAATAATGTAAAATCGTATCAAAATAAATACACCGAATATTAATAAAATAATGTAAATTTGTATGAAAATAAATATGCAAAATTCCCATCAAATAGCGCATTTCTTATAAAAATATATATACCAAAATACACATAAAATATTTAAATTTGTATTGAAATAAATATACAAAATGCACATACAATAAGGTAAACTGTTGAAAGAGATATGCAAAAATACATATAAAAAATAGTAAATTTGTTTCAAAATATATATACGAATACACATAAAATAACGTAGATTTCTATAAAAATATATATACAAAATACACATAAAATTAGGTAAATACGTATAAAAAAATGTAAACAAAATACACATAAAATAATATAAACTCGAAACAAAATAAATAAACAAAATACTAATAAAAGAATGTGTATTTGTTCTGTGTATTTTTGTATATAGTTTTATACAAATTTACGATATTTTATGTGTATTTTGTATTTATATTTATACAAATACACATTCTTTTACTGATATTTTGTTTATTTATTTTGATACGATTTTTATGTGTATTTTGTATTCATTTTTTTATACGTATTTACTTCATTTTATGTGTATTTTGTATATATTTTTATAGAAATCAACGTTATTTTATGTGTATTCGTATATATATTTTGAAACAAATTTACATTGTTTTATATGTATTTTGCATATCTATTTCAATACAAATTTACCTTACAGTATGTGCTTTTTTTATATTTATTTTAATACAAATTTTAATATTTTATGTGTATTTTGGTATATATTTTTATAATAAATGCGTTATTTTATGGCTATTTTGCATCTTTATTTTCATACAAATTTACATTATTTAATTAATATTCTGTGTATTTATTTTGATACGATTTTACATTATTCTATTTGTGTTTTGTATATATTTTTTTATACATATTTACATTATTTAATTAGTATTTTGTATATATATTTGATACAAATTTACTTTATTTTAAGTGTATATGTTTATGTATTTTCATTCAAATTTCCATTATTTTATGTATTTATTTTGTATATGTATTTCAATACAAATTTACCTAATTTTATGTGTATTTTGTATATTTATTTTCATACAAATTTAAATTACTTTTGTGTATTTTTGTATACAGTTTTATACAAACTTAGGTTATTTTATGAGTATTTTCATACAAATACACATTCTTTTATTGATATTTTGTTTATTTATTTTTACGAGAATTTAAATTATTTAATGTGTATTTTGTATATATATATTTTTATACGTATTTACATCACTTCATGTGTATTTTGTATATATATTTCTATAGAAATCTACGTTATTTTATGTGTACTCGTATATAGATTTTTAAACAAATTTACGCTTTAATGTGCATTTTGTATATTTTTTCAATACAAATTTACCTTATTGTACGTGCATTTTGTATATTAATTTTAACACAAATTTAATTATTCTATGTGTATTTTTGTATATGTATTTTTAAAAAAATATACTTTATTTTATGGGTATTTTGCATCTTTATTTTCATACAAAAATACATTATTTTATTGATATTCTGTGTATTTATTTTGATACGATTTTACATTATTCTATGTGTATTTTGTATATATTTTTCATTTAATTTAGCTTATTTTATGTGTATTTGTATATCTATTTATTTTAATACAAAATCAAATATTTTATGTTTTTTCGTATATATATTTTTATAAAAAATGCGTTATTTTATGGGTATTTTGCATCTTAATTTTCATACAAATTTACATTATTTTATTAATATTTTCTGTATTTATTTTGATACGATCTTACATTATTTTTGTATATAGTTTTATACAAATTTACGTTATTTTATGTGTATTTTGTATATTTATATTTATACAAATACACATTCTTTTATTGGTATTTTGTTTATTTATTTTGATACGAATTTACATTATTTTATGTGTATTTTGTATACATTTTCTTATACGTATTTACTTCATTTTATGTGTATTTTGTATATATATTTTTATACAAATCTACGTTATTTTATGTGTATTCGTATATATATTTTGAAACAAATTTACATTGTTTTATATGTATTTTGCATATCTATTTCAATACAGATTTACCTTATTGTATGTGCATTTTGTATATTTGTTTTAATACAAATTAATTTTTTCATGTGTATTTTGGTATATATATTTTTTTTTTAAAAATGCGTTATTTAATGGGTGTTTTGCATCTTTATTTTCATACAAATTTACATTGTTTTATTACTATTCAGTGTATTTATTTTGATACGATTTTACATTATTCTATTTGTGTTTTGTATATATTTTTTTATACATATTTACATTATTTAATGTGTATTTTGTATATTTTAAAACAAATTTACGTTATTTTATGCGCATCTGTTAAAATATTTTGATACAAATTTACATTATTTTATGTATTTTGTATATATATTTTAATACAAATTTAGTTTATTTTATGTATATTTTGTATATCTATTTTCATTCGTATCAAAATAAATAGACAAAATAGCAATAAAATAATGTAAATTTGTATGAGAAAACATATACAAATACACATAAAATAACGCAAATTTCTAAAAAAATATATGTACAAAAATGCACATAAAATAAAGTAAATTTGCAAAAAAATATATATACAAAACACACATTAAATAATGTAAATGCGTACATAAAATAAACTAAATTTATATAAAACTATATACAAAAATACAAAAATTTTTTAAAATTTGTATGAAAAGAAATATACAAAATACACTTAAAATTAGGTAAATTTGTATTGAAATACATATACAAAATACACATAAAATAATGTAAATTTGAATGAAAATATATAAACAAATACACTTAAAATAACGTAAATTTGTATAAAATATATATGCAAGATACACATTAAATAATTTAAATGTGTATAAAAAAATATATACAAAAAAGAAATAGAATAATGTAAAATCCTATCAATATAAATACACAGAATATCAATAAAATAATGTAAATTTGTGTGAAAAGAAAGATGCAAAATTCCCATATAATAGCGCATTTTTTATAAAAATATATATACCAAAATACATATGAAATATTTAAATCTGTATTGAAATAAATATACAAAATGCATATACAGTAAGGTAAATATGTATTGAAAAAGATATTCAAAAATACATATAAAACAAAGTTAATTTGTTACAAAATATATATACGAATACACATAAAATAACGTAGATTTCTATAGAAATATATATACAAAATACACATGAAATTATGTAAATACGTATAAAAATATATATACAAAATACATATCTAGGTAAATTCGTGTCAAAATAAATAAACAAAATATCATGAAAAGAATGTATATTTGCCTGAAAATAAATAATAGATAATAAATTTGTAGGAAATATATCTGCAAGATACACATTAAATAATGTAAATATGTAAAAAAAAAATATATACAAAAAACAAATAGAATAATGTGAAATCGTAACAAAATAAATATACCGAATATTAATAAAATAATGTAAATTTGTATGAAAATAAAGATGCAAAATTCCCATCAAATAGCGCATTTCTTATAAAAAAAATATATACCAAAATACACATAAAATATTTAAATTTGTATTGAAATAAATATACAAAATGCACATACAATAAGGTAAACTTGTATTGAAAGAGATATGCAAAAATACATATAAAACAATGTAAATTTGTTTCAAAATATATATACGAATACACATAAAATAACGTAGATTTCTATAAAAATATATATACAAAATACACATAAATTTAAGTAAATACGTATAAAAATAGATATACAAAATACACATAGAATAATGTAAAATTGTAAAAAAAAAAAAAAGAATATAAATAAAATAATGTAAATTTGTATGAAAATATAAATGCAAAATACCCATAAAATAAAGCATATTTTTATAAAAATACATATACAAAAATACACATAGCATAATTAAATTTGTATTAAAATTAATATACAAAATGCATATACAATAAGGTAAATTTGTATTGAAAAAATATGCAAAATACACATAAAACAGTGTAAATTTATTTCAAAATCTATATACGAATACTCATAAATCAACGTAGATTTCTATAGAAATATATATACAAAATACACATCAAATGATGTAAACACGTATAAAAATATTTATATAAAATACACATTAAATAATGTAAATTCGCGTCAAAATAAATAAACAAAATATCAATAAAAGAATGTGTATTTGTATGAAAATAGATATACAATATACACGCTATTTTATGTGTATTCGTATATATATTTTGAAACAAATTTACACTGTTTTATTTGTATTTTGCGTTTTTTTTCAATACAATTTTACCTTTTTCTATGTGTGCATTATGTATATTAATTTTAATATAAATTTAATTATTGTACGTGTATTTTTGTATATGTATTTTTAAAAAAAATATATACTTTATCTTATGGGTATTTTGCATCTTTATTTTCATACAAATTTAAATTATTTTATTGATATTCTGTGTACTTATTTTGATACGATTTTACATTATTCTATGTATAACAAAAATAAATATATACAAAAATACACAAATTTTTTTTTAATTTGTTTGAAAATAGATATGCAAAATATGTGTATTTTGTATATATATTTCAATTCAAATTTAGCTTATTTAGTGTGTATTTTGTATATATTTTCATACAAATTTAATTACTTCTGTGTATTTTTGTATATAATTTTATATAAATTTACGTTATTTTATGTGTATTTTGTATATTTATATTTATACAAAGACACATTCTTTTATTGGTATTTTGTTTATTTATTTTGATACGAATTTACATTATTTTATGTGTATTTTGTATACATTTTTTATACGTATTTACTTCATTTTATATTTATTTTGTATATATATTTTTATAGAAATCTACGTTATTTTATGTGTATTCGTATATATATTTTGAAACAAATTTACATTGTTATATATGTATTTTGCATATCTATTTCAATACAAATTTACCTTATTGTATGTGCTTTTTGTATATTTATTTTAATACAAATTTAATTTTTTGATGTGTATTTTGGTATATATATTTTTATAAATAAAAAAATGCGTTATTTTATGGATATTTTGCTTCTTTATTTTCATACAAATTTACATTATTTTATTAATATTCTGTGTATCTATTTTGACACGATTTTACATTATTCTATTTGTGTTTTGTACATATTTTTTTTATACAAATTTACGTTATTTTAAGTGTATTTGTTTATGTATTTTCTTTCAAATTTACATTATTTCATGTGTATTTTGTGTATGTATTTCAATACAAATTTACCTAATTTTATGTGTATTTTGTATATTTATTTTCATCCAAATTTAAATTATTTTTGTGTAATTTTGTATATAGTTTTATACAAACTTAGGTTATTTTATGAGTATTTTGTATATCTATTTTCATACAAATACACATTCTTTTATTGAAATTTTGTTTATTTATTTTGACGAGAATTTAAATTATTTAATGTGTATTTTGTATATATATATTTTTATACGTATTTACATCATTTCATGTGTATTTTGTATATATATTTCTATAGAAATCTACGTTATTTTATGTGTATTCGTATATAGATTTTAAAACAAATTTACGCTTTAATGTGCATTTTGTATATTTTTTCAATACAAATTTACCTTATTGTATGTGCATTTTGTATATTAATTTTAATACAAATTTGATATTTGATACAAATTTACGTTATTTTAAGTCTATATGTTTATATATTTTCATTCAAATTTACATTATTTTATGTGTATTTTGTATATGTATTTCAATACAAATTTACCTATTTCATATGTTTTTTGTATATTTATTTTCATACAAGTTTAAATTATTTTTGTGTATTTTTGTTTATAGTTTTATACAAATTTAGGTTATTTTATGTGTATTTTGTATATCCTTTTTCATACAAATACACATTCTTTTCATGATATTTTGTTTATTTATTTTGACACGAATTAACATTATTTAATGTGCATTTTGTATATATATTTTTATACGTATTTACATTATTTCAAGTGTATTTTGTATATATATTTCTATAGAAATCTGCGTTATTTTATGTGTATTCGTATATATATTTTGAAACAAATTTACATTGTTTTATGTGTATTTTGCATATTTTTTCAATACAAATCTACCTTATTGTATGTGCATTTTGTATATTAATTTTAATACAAATTTGATTAATCTATGTGTATTTTTGTGTATGTATTTTTATAAAAATATGCTTTATTTTATGGGTATTTTGCAACTTTATTTTCATACAAATTTACATTATTTTATTGATATTCTGTGTATTTATTTTAATATGGTTTTCCATTATTCTATGTGTATTTTGTATATATGTTTTATGTAAAATGTATTTGTTTTCATTTCATACAAATCTACATGTATTTTTTGTACATGTATACACATAAAATATTTAAATTTGTATTGAAATAAATATACAAAAAGCACATACAATAAGGTAAACTTCTATTGAAAGATATATGCAAAAATACATATAAAACAATGTAAATTTGTTTCAAAATATATATACGAATACACATAAAATAGCGTAGATTTCTATAAAAATATATATACAAAATACACATAAAATTAAGTAAATACGTATAAAAAAGTGTAAACAAAATACACATAAAACAATGTAAATTCGAAACAAAATAAATAAACAAAATACCAATAAAAGAATGTGTATTTGTATAAATATAAATGTATAAAATACACATACAAAATAAACATAAAATAAGGTAAATTTGTAATGAAATATATGTACAAAATACACATAAAATAATGTAAATTTATATGAAAATATATATAGAAATACATATAAAATACCAGGAATTTGTATGAAATTATATATTCAAAATAAATATTAAATAATGTAAATGCGTATAAATATATATATACAAAGTACATATAAAATAATGTAAATTCGTATCAATATAAATCAACAAAATACCAATAAAATAATATATATTTGAATGAAAATAGATTTACAAAATACACATAACATAACTAAAATTTGTATAGATTTCTATAAAAATACATATACAAAATACACATAAAATTAAGTAAATACGTATAAAAAAATGTATACAAAATACACATAAAATAATGTAAATTCGTATAAATGTAAATAAACAATATACCAATAAAAGAATGTGTATTTGTATAAATATAATTATACAAAATGCACATAAAATAACGTAAATTTATATAAAACTATATACTTAAAATAACGCAAATTTCTATAAAAATATATGTACAAAAATGAACATTAGATAAATTTGCATAAAAATATATATACAAAACACACATTAGATAATGTAAATGAGTATAAAAATATGTTTACAAAATACCTATGAAATAATCTAAATTCGTATCGAATTAAATTAAGAAATAACAATAAAATAATGTAATTTTGGATGAAAATATATATACAAAATACGCATAAAATAACCTAATACAAATACAAATATACACATAAAATAATTTAAAATTGAATGAAATCTATATACAAAATAAACATAAAATAAGGTAAATTTGTAATGAAATATATGAAAAAATACACATAAAATAATATAAATTTGTATGAAAATATATATACAATACACATTAAATAACATGAATTTGTATAAAATTTGTATCAAAATATATACTTATACACACAATAAAATAACATAATTTTTTTTATGAAAAAGTATATACAAAATACACATAAAATAATTTAAATACGTAGAAAAATATATATACAAAAAACACATAAAATATTGTAAATATGTATAAAAATATATAAACAAATACACATAAAATAATGTAAATTTGGATAAAAAATATATACAAAATTAACATTAAATAATGTAAATATATATATAAAAAAATATATACAAAAAACACATAGAATAATGTTAAATCGTATCCAAATAAATAAAGAGAATATACATAAAATAATGTAAATTTGTATGAAAATAAAGATGCAAAATATCCATATAATAACGCATATTTGCATAAAAATATATATACAAAAATACATATAAAATAATTAAATTTGTATTAAAATAAATATACAAAATGCACGTACAATAAAGTAAATTTGTATTGAAATAGATATGCAAAATACACATTAATAATGTAAATTTGTTTCAAAATATATATACGAATACTCATAAAATAGAGTAAATTTCTATGAAAATATACATACAAAATAGATATACAAAATACACATATAACTAGTTAAATTTGTATTTAAATACATGTACAAAAAACACATAAAATAATGTAGATTTGTATGAAATGAAAACAAATACATTTTATATAAAATATATATACAAAATACACATAGAATAATGTAAAATCATATCAAAATAAATACACAGAATATCAATAAAATAATGTAAATTTGTATGAAAATAAAGATGCAAAATACCCATAAAATAAAGCATATTTTTATAAAAATACATATACAAAAATACACATAGATTAATCAAATTTGTATTAAAATTAATATACAAAATGCACATACAATAAGGTAAATTTGTATTAAAAAAATATGCAAAATACACATAAAACAATGTAAATTTGTTTCAAAATATATATACGAATACATATAAAATAACGCAGATTTCTATAGAAATATATATACAAAATACACTTGAAATAATGTAAATACGTATAAAAATATATATACAAAATACACATTAAATAATGTTAATTCGTGTCAAAATAAATAAACAAAATATCATGAAAAGAATGTGTATTTGTATGAAAATAGATATACAAAATACACATAAAATAACCTAAATTTGTATAAAACTATATACAAAAATACACAAAAATAATTTAAACTTGTATGAAAATAAATATACAAAAAACATATAAAATTAGGTAAATTTGTATTGAAATACATATACAAAATACACATAAAATGATGTAAATTTGAATGAAAATATATAAACATATAGACTTAAAATAACGTAAATTTGTATCAAATATATATACAAAAAACACATTAAATAATGTAAATATGTATAAAAAATATATATACAAAACAAAAATAAAATAATGTAAAATCGTATCAAAATAAATACAGAAAATATTAATAAAATAATGTAAATTTGTATGAAAATTAAGATGCAAAATATCCATAAAATAATGCATTTTTTATAAAAATATAAATACGAAAAAACATAAAATATTTGATTTTGTATTAAAATAAATAGATATACAAAATACACATAAAATAAGCTAAATTTGAATTGAAATATATATACAAAATACATAAAATAATGTAAATTTGTATCAAAATACCTATACAAATACACATATAATAACGTAAATTTGTATAAAAATATATAAACAAAATACAGTTTAAATAATGTAAATACGTATAAAAAAATGTACAAAATACACAAATAATCATGTAATTCGTCTCAAAATAAATAGACAACATACCAATAAAATAATATAAATTTCTATGAGAAAACATATACAAAATACACATAAATAACGCAAATATCAATAAAAATATATATAATATAATATATTTTTATACATATTTAAAATATTTAATGTATATTTTGTATATATATTTTATCCAAATTTACGTTATTTTATATGTATTTGTTTATATATTTTCATACAAATTTACATTGTTTTATGTGAGTTTTGAATATGTATTTCAATACAAATTTGATTACTTTATGTGTATTTTGCATATCTATTTTCAAACAAATTTAAATTATTTTTGTGTATTTTTGTATATATTTTTATACAAATTTTAGTTATTTTATTTGTTTTTTGTATATATATTTTCCTACAAATATACATTCTTTTATTGGAATTTTGTGTATTTAATTTTTCACGAATTTACATTATTTTATGTGTATTTTGTATATATATTTTTCTACGTATTTAAATTATTTTATGTGTATTTTATATATACATTTTCATAAAAATTTACGTTATTTTATTGTGTGTAATTATATATATGTTGAAACAAATTTTATACAAATTCCTGTTATTTTATGTGTATTTGTATATATATTTTCATACAAATTTATATTATTTTATGTGTATTCTTACATATATTTTATTACAAATTTACCTTATTTTATGTTTATTTTGTATATTTATTTCATTTAATATAATCAAATTTAAATTTATTGTATATGCATTTTGTATATTAATTTTATATTTTGTATATTAATGTGTATTTTTCTATATGTATTTTTATAAAAATATGCTTTATTTTATGGGTATTTTGCATCTTTATTTTCATACAAATTTACGTTATTTTTTTGATATTCTGCTCATTCATTTTGATACGATTTGACATTATTCTGTGTATTTTGTATATATTTTTCATACAAATTTACGTTATTTTATGTGTATTTGTTTATATATTTTGACACAAATTTACAATATTTTATGGGTATTTTGTATATATATTTCAAAAGAAATTTACCTAGTTTTATGTGTATTTTGAATATCTATTTTCATTCAAACTCAAATTATTTTTATGTATTTTTGTATATATTTCAATACAAATTTTAGTTAGGTTATGTGTATTTTGTAAATCTATTTTCATTTAAATATATATTATTTTATTGGTATTTTGTTGATTTATATTGATACGAATTTACATTATTTTATATGTACTTTGTATATATATTTTTATACGCATTTACATTATTTAATATTTATTTTGTGTATATAATTTTATACAAATTCATGGTATTTTATGTGTATTTGTATATATATTTTCATATAAATTTACATTATTTTATGTGTATTTTGTACATATATTTCATTACAAATTTACCTTATTTTATGTTTATTTTGTATGTGTATTTTGTACATTTATATTTATACAAATACACATTCTTTTATTGGTATTTTGTTTATTTATTTTGTTTCGAATTTACATTATTTTCTGTGTATATTGTTTACATTTTTTTATACGTATTTACTTAATTTTATGTGTATTTTGTATATATATTTTTATAGAAATCTACGTTATTTTATGTGTATTCGTACATATATTTTGAAACAAATTTACATTGTTTTATATGTACAATAAGGTAAATTTGTATTGAAATAGATATGCAAAATACATATAAAGCAATGTAAATTTCTTTCAAAATATGTATACGAATACACATAAAATAACGTAGATTTCTATAAAAATATATATTCAAAATACACATAAAATGAAGTAAATACGTATAAAAAATGTATACAAAATACACATAAAATAATGTAAATTCGTATCAAAATAAATAAACAAAATACCAATAAAATAATGTGTGTTTCTATAAATATAAATATATAAAATACACATAAAATAACGTAAATTTATATAAAACTATATACAAAAATACACAGAAGTAATTAAATTTGTATGAAAATATATACAAAACACACACAAAATAAGCTAAATTTGAATTGAAATATATATATAAAATACATGAAATAAGTAAATTGGTATCAATATATTTATTCAAATACACATATAATAACGTAAATTTGTATGAAAATATATAAACAAAATACACATGAAATAATGTAAATACGTATAAAAGTATATATACAAAATACACATTAAATAATGTTAATTCGTGTCAAAATAAATGAACAAAATATCATGAAAAGAATGTGTTTTTGTATGAAAATAGATATACAAAATACACATAAAATAACCTAAATTTGTATAAAACTATATACAAAAATACACAAAAATAATTTAAACTTGTATGAAAATAAATATATAAAAAACATATAAAATTAGGTAAATTTGTATTGAAATACATATACAAAATACACATAAAATAATGTAAATTTGAATGAAAATATATAAACATATAGACTTAAAATAACATAAATTTGTATCAAATATATATACAAAAAACACATTAAATAATGTAAATATGTATAAAAAAATATATACAAAACAAAAATAAAATAATGTAAAATCGTATCAAAATAAATACAGAAAATATTAATAAAATAATGCAAATTTGTATGAAAATTAAGATGCAAAATACCTATAAAATAATGCATTTTTTATAAAAGTATATATACGAAAAAACATAAAATATTTGATTTTGTATTAAAATAAATAGATATACAAAATACACATAAAATAAGCTAAATTTGAATTGAAATATATATACAAAATACATAAAATAATGTAAATTTGTATCAAAATACCTATACAAATACACATATAATAACGTAAATTTGTATAAAAAATATATAAACAAAATACACATAGAATAATGTAAAATCATATCAAAATAAATACACAGAATATCAATAAAATAATGTAAATTTGTATGAAAATAAAGATGCAAAATACCAGTAAAATAAAGCATATTTTTTAAAAAAATACATATACAAAAAAAACACGTAAAATAATTAAATTTGTATTAAAATTAATATACAAAATCCATATACAATAAGGTAAATTTGTATTGAAAAAATATACAAAATGCACATTAAAGCGTAAATTTGTTTAAAAATCTATATACGAATACACATAAAATAACGTAGATTTCTATAGAAATATATATACAAAATACACATGACATGATGTAAATACGTATAAAAATATATATGTACAAAATACACATTAAAAAGTTTAAATTCTCGTCAAAATAAATAAACAAAATATTAATAAAAGAATGTGTATTTGTATGAAAATAGATATACAAAATACTCATAAAATAACCTGTTTGTATAAAACTATATACAAAAATACACAAAAATAATTTAAATTTGTATGAAAATAAATATACAAAATACACATAAAACTAGGTAAATTTGTATTGAAATACATATACAAAATACACATAAAATAATGGAAATTTGAATGAAAATATTTAAACATATACACTTAAAATAACGTAAATTTGTATCAAATATATATAAAAATACTAATTAAATAATGTAAATATGTATAAAAAATATATACAAAACACAAATAGAATAATGTAAAATCGTATCAAAATAAATACACAGAATATTAATTAAATAATGTAAATTTGTATGAAAATAAAGATGCAAAATAGCCATAAAATAACGCATTTTTTATAAAAATATATGTACCAAAATACACATAAAATATTAAAATTTGTATTAAAATAAATATAAAAAATGCACATACTGTAAGGTAAATTTGTATTGAAATAGATATGCAAAATACATATAAAATAATGTAAATTTGTTTCAAAATATATATACGAATACACATAAAATAACGTTGATTTCTATAAAAATATATACAAAATACAAATAAAATGAAGTAAATACGTATAAAAAATAAATACAAAATACACTTAAAAATCGTATCAAAATAAATAAACAAAATACCAGTAAAAAAAAGTCTATTTATATAAATATAAATATACAAAATACACATAAAATATCGTAAATTTGTATAAAACTATATACAAAAATACACAGAAGTTATTAAATTTGTATGAAAATATACATACAAAATAAATCTAAAATAAGCTAAAATGTAAATCTGTATCAAAATATTTATACAAATACATATAATAACGTAGATTTGTTTAAAAATATATAAACAAAATACACATTATGTAATGTAAATACGTATAAAAAATATGTACAAAATACACATATAATCATGTAATTCGTATCAAAATAAATAAACAAAATAGCAATAAAATAATGTAAATTTGTATGAGAAAAAATATACAAATAACGCAAATTTCTATAAAAATATATGTACAAAAATGCACATAAAATAAAGTAAATTAGCATAAAAATATATATAGAAAACACACACTAAATAATATAAAAGCGTACATAAAATAACCTAAATTTGTATAAAACTATATACTAAAATACACAAAAATAATTTAAATTTGTTTGAAAAGAAATACACAAAATACACATAAAATTAGGTAAATTTGTATGGAAATACATATACAAAATACACATCAAATAATGTAAATTTGAATGAAAATATATAAACAAATACACTTAAAATAACGTAAATTTGTATAAAATATATATGCAAGATACACATTAAATAATGTAAATGTATATAAAAAAATATATAAAAAAACAAATAGAATAATGTAAAATCGTATGAAAATAAATACACAGAATATCAGTAAAATAATGTAAATTTATATGAAAATAAAGATGCAAAATTCCCCCAAATTATCGCATTTTTGAAAAAAATATATATACCAAAATACACATAAAATATTTAAATTTGTATTGAAATAAATATAAAAAATGCATATACAGTAAGGTTAATTTGTATTGAAAGAGATATTCAAAAATACATATAAAACAATGTAAATTTGTTTCAAAATATATATATGAATACACATAAAATAAAGTAGATTTCTATACAAAAATATATATACAAAATACATATGAAATTATGTAAATACGTATAAATATATATATATATATATATATATATATATATATATATATATATATATATATATATATATATATATATATATATATATATATATATATATATATATATATATATATATATATATATATATATATATATATATATACAAAATGCATATCAAATAATGTAAATTCGTGTCAAAATAAATAAACAAAATATCATGAAAAGAATGTGTATATGTATGAAAATAGATAATAGATGCTAAATTTGTATAAAATATATATGCAAGATACACATTAAATAATGTAAATATGTATAAAAAAGTATATACAAAAAACAAATAGAATAATGTAAAACCGTATAAAAAAAAATACACCGAATATTAATAAAATAATGTAAATTTGTATGAAAATAAAGATGCAAAATTCCCATAAAATAGCGCATTTCTTATAAAAATACATATACCAAAATACACATAATATATTTAAATTTGTATTGAAATAAGTATACAAAATGCACATACAATAAGGTAAATTTGTATTGAAAGAGATATGCAAAAATACATATAAAACAATGTAAATTTGTTTCAAAATATATATACGAATACAAATAAAAAAACGTAGTTTTCTATAAAAATATATATACAAAATACACATAAAATTAAGTAAATACGTATAAAAAAAATGTATACAAAATACACATAAAATAATGTGAATTCGAATTAAAATAAATAAACAAAATACTAATAACAGAATGTGTATTTGGATAAATATAAATATACTAAATACACATACAAAATAAACATAAAATAAGGTAGATTTGTGATAAAATATATGTACAAAATACACATAAAATAATGTAAATTTATATGAAAATATATATACAAATACACATAAAATACCATGAATGTGTATAAAAATATATATTCAAAATAAATATTAAATAATGTAAAAGCGTATAAAAATATATATACAAAGTACATATAAAATGAAAATTAAGATGCAAAATACCTATAAAATAACGCATTTTTTATAAAATTATTGATACCAAAATACACATAAAATATTTGAACTTGTATTAAAATAAATATACAAAATGCACATACAATAAGGTAAATTTGTATTGAAATAGATATGCAAAATACATATAAAATAATGTAAATTTGTTTCAAAATATATATACGAATACTCATAAAATAACGTAGATTTCTATAAAAATACATATACAAAATACACATAAAATTAAGTAAATACGTATAAAAAAAATGTATATAAAATACACATAAAATAATGTAAATTCGTATAAATGTAAATAAACAATATACCAATAAAAGAATGTGTATTTGTATTAATATAAATATACAAAATGCACATAAAATAACGTAAAGTTATTTAAAACTATATACATAAAATAACGCAAAATTCTATAAAAACATATGTACAAAAATGAACATTAAATAAATTTGCATAAAAATATATATACAAAACACTCATTAGATAATGTAAATGAGTATAAAAATATGTATACAAAATACCTATGAAATAATCTAAATTCGTATCGAATTAAATTAAGAAATACCAATAAAATAATGTAATTTTGGATGAAAATATATATACAAAATACACATAAAATAACCTAAATACAAATACAAATACACACATAAAATAATTTTAAATTGAATGAAATAAATATACAAAATAAACATAAAATAAGGTAAATTTGTAATGAAATATATGAAAAAATACACATAAAATAATATAAATTTGAATGAAAATATATATACAAATACACATTAAATAACATGAATTTGTATAAAATTTGTATCAAAATATATACTTATACACACAATAAAATAACGTAATTTTTTTATGAAAATGTATATACAAAATACACATAAAATAATTTAAATACGTAGAAAAATATGTATACAAAAAACACATAAAATAATGTAAATATGTATGAAAATATATAAACAAATACACATAAAAAAATGTAAATTTGCATAAATTTTATATATACAAAATGAACATTAAATAATGTAAATATGTTTAAAAAATATATATACAAAAAACACATAGAATAATGTTAAATCGTATCAAAATAAATAAAAAGAACATCATTAAAATAATGTAAATTTGTATGAAAATAAAGATGCAAAATATCCATATTATAACGCATATTTGCATAAAAATATATATACAAAAATACATATAAAATAATTAAATTTGTATTAAAATAAATATACAAAATGCACGTACAATAAAGTAAATTTGTATTGAAATAGATATGCAAAATACACATTAATAATGTAAACTTTTATCAAAATATATATACGAATACTCATAAAATAGAATAAATTTCTATGAAAATATACATACAAAATAGATATACAAAATACACATATAACTAGTTAAATTTGTATTTAAATACATGTACAAAAAACACATAAAATAATGTAGATTTGGATGAAATGAAAACAAATACATTTTATATAAAATATATATACAAAATACACATAGAATAATGTAAAAACATATCAAAATAAATACACATAATATCAATAAAATAATGTAAATTTGTATGAAAATAAAGATGCAAAATACCCATAAAATAAAGCATATTTTTATAAAAATACATATACAAAAATACACATAAATTAATCAAATTTGTATTAAAATTAATATACAAAATGCTCATACAATAAGGTAAATTTGTATTGAAAAAATATTCAAAACACACATAAAACAATGTAAATTTGTTTCAAAATATATTTACGAATACACATAAAATAACGCAGATTTCTATAGAAATATATATACAAAATACACATTAAATAATGTTAATTCGTGTCAAAATAAATAAACAAAATATCATGAAAAGAATGTGTATTTGTATGAAAATAGATATACAAAATACACATAAAATAACCTAAATTTGTATAAAACTATATACAAAAATACACAAAAATAATATAAACTTGTATGAAAATAAATGTACAAAAAAACATATAAAAATAGGTAAATTTGTATTGAAATACATATACAAAATACACAAAAAATAATGTATATTTGAATGAAAATATATAAACATATAGACTTAAAATAACGTAAATTTGTATCAAATATATATACAAAAAACACATTAAATAATGTAAATATGTATAAAAAAAACATATACAAAACACAAATATAATAATGTAAAATCGTATCAAAATAAATACAAAAAATATTAAAAAAATAATGTAAATTTGTATGAAAATTAAGATGCAAAATACCCATAAAATAACGCATTTTTTATAAAAATATAAATACGAAAAAACATAAAATATTTGATTTTGTATTAAAATAAATAGATATAAAAAATACACATAAAATAAGCTAAATTTGAATTGAAATATATATACAAAATACATAAAATAATGTAAATTTGTATCAAAATACCTATACAAATACACATATAATAACGTAAATTTGTATAAAAAGATATAAACAAAATACACATTAAATAATGTAAATACGTATAAAAAAAATGTAAAAAATACACAAATAATCATGTAATTCGTATCAAAATAAATAGACAAAATACCAATAAAATAATGTAAATTTCTATGAGAAAACATATACAAAATACACTTAAATAACGCAAATAACAATAAAAATATATATAATATAATATATTTTTATACATATTTAAAATATTTTATGTATATTTTGTATATATATATTTTATCCAAATTTACGTGATTTTATAAGTATTTGTTTATATATTTTCATACAAATTTACATTATTTTATGTGAGTTTTGTATATGTATTTCAATACAAATTTGCCTAACTTTATGTGTATTTTGCATATCTATTTTCAAATAAATTTAAATTATTTTTGTGTATTTTTGTATATATTTTTATACAAATTTTAGTTATTTTATTTGCTTTTTGTATATATATTTTCCTACAAATATACATTCTTTTATTGGAATTTTGTGTATTTAATTTTTTACGAATTTACATTATTTTATGTGTATTTTGTATATATATTTTTCTACGTATTTAAACTATTTTATGTGTATTTTATATATACATTTTCATAAAAATTTACGTTATTTTATTGTGTGTATTCGTATATATTTTGAAACAAATTTTATACAAATTCATGTTATTTTATGTGTATTTGTATATATATTTTCATACAAATTTATATTATTTTATGTGTATTCTTACATATATTTTATTACAAATTTACCTTATTTTATGTTTATTTTGTATATTTATTTCATTCAATTTTTTATTATTTAATGTGTATATTTGTATTTGTATTTAGGTTATTTTATGTGTGTTTTCTATATATTTTTTCATCCAAAACTACATTATTTTATTGTTATTTTTTTAATTTAACTCGATACGAATTTAGATTATTTCATAGGTATTTTGTATACATATTTTTATACTCATTTACATTATCTAATGTGTGTTTTGTATATATTTTTTTATGCAAACTAATTTTATGTGCATTTTTGTACATATATTTTTATAGAAACTTAAAACGTTATTTTATGTGTATTTTGTATATGTTTTCTCATACAAATTTACATTATTTAATTATTTTTTTGTTTATTTATTTTGATACGAATGACTTGATTATTGGTGTATTTTGTAAATATTTTTTTTATACGTATTTACATTACTTAATGTGTATTTTGTTTATATATTTTTTTTTACAAATTTACGTTATTATATGTGTATTTGTTAAAAATATTTTGAAACGAATTTACTTTATTTTATATATTTTGTATATATATTTCAATTCAAATTTAGCTTATTTTGTCTGTATTTTGTATATCTATTTTCATACAAATTTAATTACTTCTGTGTATTTTTGTATATAGTTTTATACAAATTTTCGTTATTTTATGTGCATTTTGTATATTTATATTTATACAAATACACATTCTCTTATTGGTATTCTGTTTATTTATATTTATACGAATTTACATTATTTTATGTGTATTTTGTATACATTTTTGATTTGTATTTACTTAATTTTATTTGTATTTTGTATATATATATTTATACAAATCTACGTTATTTTATGTGTATTCGTATATATATTTTGAAACAAATTTACATTGTTTTATATGTTTATTGCATATCTATTTCAATACAAATTTACCTTATTGTATGTGCATTTTGTATATTTATTTTAAGACAAGTTCAAATATTTTATGTGTATTTTGGTATATATAATTTTATAAAAAATGCGTTATTTTATAGGTATTTGCATCTTAGTTTTCATACAAATGTACATTATTTTATTAATATTCTGTGTATATACTTTGATACGATTTTATATTATACTATTTGTGTTTTGTATATATTTTTTTATATATATTTTCATTATTTAATGTGTATTTTTTATATATATTTTATACAAATTAACGTCATTTTAAGTATATTTGTTTATAGAATTTCATTCAAATTTACATTATTTTAAGTGTATTTTGTATATGTATTTCAATACAAATTTACCTAATTTTATGTGTATTTTGTATATTTATTTTCATACAAATTTAAATTGTTTTTTGTGTTTTTATGTATATACATATAGAGTAAATTACTATGAAAATATATATTCAAAATACATATAAAATTATGTAAATAAGTATAAAAATATATATCAAATACACCTAAAAAAATGAAAATTCGTATCAAAATAAATAAACAAAATTCCGATAAAAGAACGTATATTTGTAGGAAAATAAATATACAAAATACACATAAAATTACAAAAATTTGAATAAAAGTATATCCAAAAAAACAAAAAAATTAATTTCAATTTGTATGAAAATAGATATACAAAATACACATATAATTAGTTAAATTTGTATTTAAATACATGTACAAAATACACATAAAATAATGTAAATTTGTAGAAATGAAAACAAATTCACATAAAATAACGTACATTTGTATAAAATAGATATACAAAATATACATAAAATAATGTAAAATCGTATCAAAATAAATACACAGAATATCAATAAAATAATGTGATTTTGTATGAAAATAAAGATGCAAAATACCCATAAAATAATGAATATTTTTTTTAAATACATATACAAGAATACACATAGAATAATTGAATTTGTATTAAAATTAATATACAAAATGCACGTACAATAAGGGAAATTTGTATTGAAAAAATATACAAAATGCACATAAAACAATGTATATTTGTTTCAAAATATATATATATACGAATACACATAAAATAACGTAGATTTCTATAGAAATATATATACAAAATACACATGAAATGACGTAAATACGTATAAAAATATATATACACAATACACATTAAATAATGTAAATTCGCATCAAAATAAATAAACAAAATATCAATAAAAGAAAGTGTATTTGTATGAAAATAGATATACAAAATACACATAAAATATTGTAAATTTGTATAAAACTGTATTTTTTTAAAAAAATACACAAAAATAATTAAAATTTGTATAAAAATATATATACAAAATACATATAAAACTAGTTAAATTTCTATTGAAATACATATACAAAATACACATAAAATAATGTAAATTTCAATGAAAATATATAAACAAATACACTTAAAATAACGTAAATTTGTATGAAATGTATATAGAAAGTACACATTAAATAATGTAAATATGTATAAAAAAAATATATACAAAACACAAATAGAATAATGTAAAACAGTATCAAAATAAATACACAGAATATTAATAAAATAATGTAAATTTATATGAAAATAAAGATGAAAAATACCAATAAAACAACGCATTTTTTATGAAAATATATATACCAAAATACACATAAAATATTTAAATTTGTATTACAATAAATATACAAAATGCACATACAATAAGGTAAATTTGTATTGAAATAGATATGCAAAATACACATAAAACAATGTAAATTTGTTTCAAAATATATATACGAATACACATAAAATAACGTAGATTTCTATAAAAATATATATACAAAATACACATAAAATGAAGTAAATACGTATAAGAAAATGTATACAAAATTCACATAAAATAATGTAAACTCGTATCAAAATAAATAAACTAAATTCCAATAAAAGAATGTTTACTTGTATAAATATAAATATACAAAATACACATAAATTAACGTAAAATTGTATAAAACTATATACAAAAATAAACAAAAATAATTAAATTTGTATGAAAATAGATATACAAAAGACACATAAAATAAGCTAAATTTGAATTGAAATAAATATAGAAAATACATAAAATAATGTAAATTTGTATCAAAATATATATTCAAATACACATATATTAAAATTAATATACAAAATGCGTATATAATAAGGTAAATTTGTATTGAAAAAATATGCAACATACACGTTTACTCATACAAATTTATATTATTTTATTGGTATTTTGTTTATTTATTTTGATACGAATTACATGATTATATGTGTATTTTCTACATATTTTTTTATACGTATTTACATTATTTAATGTGTATTTTGTTTATATATTTTCATACAATTTTACGTTATGATATGTGTATTTGTATAAATATTTTGATACAAATTTACTTTATTTCATGTATTTTGTATATATATTTCAATTCAAATTTAGCTTATTTTGTGTGTATTTTGTATATATTTTCATACAAATTTAATTACTTCTGTGTATTTTTTTATATAGTTTTATATAAATTTACGTTATTTTATGTGTATTTTGTATATTTATATTTATACAAATACACATTCTTTTATTAGTATTTTGTTTATTTATTTTGATACGAATTTACATTATTTTATGTGTATTTTGTATACATTTTTTTATACGTATTTACTTCATTTTATGTGTATTTTGTATATATATTTTTATAGAAATCTACGTTATTTTATGTGAATTCGTATATATATTTTGAAACAAATTTACATTGTTTTATATATATTTTGCATATCTATTTCAATACAAATTTACCTTATTGTATGTGTTTTTTGTATATTTATTTTAATACAAATTTAATTTTTTGATGTGTATTTTGGTATATTTATTTTTATAAATGCGTTATTTTATGTGTATTTTGCTTCTTTATTTTCATACAAATTTACATTATTTTATTAATATTCTGTGTATTTATTTTGATACGATTTTACATTATTCTATTTGTGTTTTGTACATATTTTTTTATACAAATTTACGTTATTTTAAGTGTATTTGTTTATGTATTTTCATTCAAATTTACATTATTTTATGTGTATTTTGTGTATGTATTTCAATAAAAATTTACCTAATTTGATGTGTATTTTGTATATTTATTTTCATACAAATTTAAAATATTTTTGTTTATTTTTGTATATAGTTTGATACAAATTTAGGTTATTTTATGTGTATTTTGTATATCTATTTTCATACAAATACACATTCTTTTATTGATATTTTGTTTATTTATTTTGACGCGAGTTTTATGTGAATTTGTTTTCATTTCATACAAATTTACATTATTTTATGTTTTTTTTGTACAAATATTTAAATACAAATTTAACTAATTATATATGTATTTTGTATATCTATTTTCATACAAATTGATTTTTTTTTGTATATATTTTTATTCAAATTTTCGTAATCTTATAAAAATATATATACCAAAAAACACATAAAATATTTAAATTTGCATTGAAATATATATACAAAATCCACATACAATAAGGTAAATTTGTATTTAAAGAGATAGGCAAAAATACATATAAAACAATGTAAATTTGTTTCAAAATATATATACGAATACAAATAAAAAAACGTAGATTTCTATAAAAATATATATACAAAATACACATAAAATTAAGTAAATACGTATAAAAAAAATGTATACAAAATACACATAAAATAAAGTAAACTCGAATTAAAATAAATAAAGAAAATACCAATAAAAGAATGTGTATTTGGATAAATATAAATATAGAAAATACACATACAAAATAAACATAAAATAAGGTAGATTTGTAAAAAAATATATGTACAAAATACACATAAAATAACGTAAATTTATATAAAAATATATATACAAATACACATAAAATACCATGAATTTGTATAAAAATATATATTCAAAATAAATATTAAATAATGTAAAAGCGAATAAAAATATATATACAAAGTACATATAGAATAATGTAAATTCGTATCAATATAAATCAACAAAACACCAATAAAATAATATATATTTGAATGAAAATAAATTTACAAAATACAAATAACTAAATTTTGTATTAAAATATATACAAAAATACATAGAAATAATTTGAGTTTGCATGAAAACAGATATACAAAATACACATAAAACTAGGTAAATTTCTTTTGAAATGTATATACAAAATACCCATAAAATATTGTAAATTTGTGTTAAAATATATAAGCAAATACACATAAAATAACGTAAATTTGTATGAAAAATATATACAAAATACATATAGAACAATGTCAATTCGTATCAAAATGAATGAGCAGTATATCAATAAAATAATGTAAATTTGTATGAAAATAAAGATGCAAAATACATAAAAAAAAGCATATGTTTATAAAAATACAGATACAAAAATACGCATCTAATAATTAAATTTGTATTAAAATTAATATACAAAATGCGTATATGATAAGGTAAATTTGTATTGAAAAAATATGCAACATACACGTTTACTCATACAAATTTATATTATTTTATTGGTATTTTGTTTATTTATTTTGATACGAATTACATGATTATATGTGTATTTTGTACATATTTTTTATACGTATTTTCATTATTTAATGTGTTTTTTGTTTATATATTTTCATACAAATTTACGTTATTATATGTGTATTTGTATAAATATTTTGATACAAATTTACTTTATTTCATGTATTTTGTATATATATTTCAATTCAAATTTAGCTTATTTTGTGTGAATTTTGTATATATTTTCATACAAATTTAATTACTTCTGTGTATTTTTTGTATATAGTTTTATATAAATTTACGTTATTTTATGTGTATTTTGTATATTTATATTTATACAAATACACATTCTTTTATTGGTATTTTGTTTATTTATTTTGATACTAATTTACATTATTTTATGTGTTTTTTGTATACAATTTTTTTATACGTATTTACTTCATTTTATGTGTATTTTGTATATATATTTTTATAGAAATCTACGTTATTTTATGTGTATTCGTATATATATTTTGAAACAAATTTATATTGTTTTATATGTATTTTGCATATCTATTTGAATACAAATTTACCTTATTGTATCTGTTTTTTTATATTAATTTTAATACAAATTTAATTTTTTTATGTGTATTTTGGTATATATATTTTTATAAATAAAAAAAAGCGTTATTTTATGGGTATTTTGCTTCTTTATTTTCCTACAAATTTACATTATTTTATTAATATTCTGTGTATTTATTTTGATACGATTTTACATTATTCTATTTGTGTTTTGTACATATTTTTTTATACAAATTTACGTTATTTTAAGTGTATTTGTTTATGTATTTTCATTCAAATTTCCAGTATTTTATGTGTATTTTGTGTATGTATTTCAATACAAATTTGCCTAATTTTATGTGTATTTTGTATATTTATTTTCATACAAATTTAAAATATTTTTGTATTTTCGATTTAGTTTGATAAAAATTTATATTATTTTATGTGTATTTTGTATATCTATTTTCATACAAATACACGTTCTTTTATTGATATTTTGTTTATTTATTTTGACGCGAATTTTATGTGAATTTGTTTTCATTTCATACAAATTTACATTATTTTATGTGTATTTTGTACATGTATTTAAACAAATTTAACTAATTATATGTGTATTTTTTATATATATTTTCATAAAAATAAAAATTTTTATTTTTTTTTTTATATATATATATATTCAAATTTTTAATCTATATATATATATATATATATATATAAAACACATAAAATATTTAAATTTGCATTGAAATAAATATACAAATGCACAATATTTTATTTGTATTTTGTATTGAAAGAGATATTGAAATACATATAAAACAATGTAAATTTGTATCAAAATATATATACAAATAAAAAAACGTATTTCATAAGTATTATATATATACAAAATACACATAGTAAATACGTATAAAATGTATTCAAAATACACATAAAATAATGTAAATTGAATTAAAATAAATAAACAAAATACCAATAAAAGAATGTGTATTTGGATAAATATAAATATACAATATACACATAAAATAAACATAAATTTAATTTTAAAAATATATGTACAAAATACACATAAAATAATGTAAATTTATATAAAAATATATATACAAATACAGATAAAATACCATGAATTTGTATAAAAATATATATTCAAAATAAATATTAAATAATATAAAAGCGTATAAAAATATATATACAAAGTACATATAAAATAATATATATTTGAATGAAAATAAATTTACAAAATACATAACATAACTAAATTTGTATTAAAATATATACAAAAATACATATAAATAATTTGAATTTGTGACAAAAAATATACAAAATACATAAAACTAGGTAATTTCTTTTGAATGTAAATACAAAATACCAATAAAATATTGTAAATTTGTGTCAAAATATATAAACAAATACACATAAAATAACGTAAATTTGTATGAAAAATATATACAAAATACACATAGAATAATGTCAATTCGTATCAAAATGAATGAGCTGAATATCAATAAAATAATGTAAATTTGTATGAAAATAAAGATGCAAAATACCCAAAAAATAAAGCATATGTTTATAAAAAATACAGATACAAAATACAAATCGAATAATTAAATTTGTATTAAAATTAATATACAAAATGCGTATATAATAAGGTAAATTTGTATTGAAAAATATACAACATACACGTATAAATTTATATTTATATTTGTTTATATATTTGATACGTATACACATTATTTAATGTGTATTTTGTATATATATTTACATTAAATATACGTTAAATTATGTAAATTTGTATAAATATTTATACAAATTTACTTTATTTCATGTATTTTGTATATATATAAACAAATTACCAATTTTGTGTGTATTTTGTATTTGTATATTCATACAAATTTAATTACTTTATGTTTTTTGTATATAGTTTTATATAAATTTACGGAATTTTATGTGTATTTTGTATATTTATATTTATACAAATACACATTCTTTTATATTATTTTATTTATTTTTTATATTTTTTTATACGTATTTACATTATTTTATGTGTTTTTGTATATATTTTATAGAAATTTACGTTATTTTAGTTATTTTATGTGTATTCGTATATCTATTTTGAAACAAATTTACATTATTTTATATGTATTTTGCATATCTATTTCAATACAAATTTACCTTATTTTATATGTGTATTTTGTATATTTATTTTAATACAAATTTAATTATTTGATGTATTTTTTATATATTTTAATATAAAAAAAGCGTTATTTATGGGTATTTTATATATTTATTTTTATACAAATTTACATTATTTTATTAATATTCTGTGTATTTTTTTTATACGAATTTACATTATTCAATTTGTTTTTTGTTCATATTATTTAATACAAATTTACGTTATTTTAAGTGTATTTTTTATGTATTTTCATTCAAATTTATTATTTTATGTGTATTTGTATATGTATTTTTATACAAATTAAAATAATTTTATGTGAATTTTGTATATTTATTTTCATACAAATTTAAAATATTTTATGTTTATTTTGTATGTGTATTTTGTAGATTTATATTTATACAAATACACATTCTTTTATTGATAGTTTGGTTATTTATTTTGACGCGAATTTACATTATTTAATGTGTATTTTATATAAATCTTTTTATAGGTGTTTACATCATTTGTTGTGTATTTTGTATAGTTTTAAACAAATTTATATTATTTAATGTGTATTTGTATATATATATATTTATAAAGAAATTTACATTCTTTTATTGGTATTTTGTTTATTTATTTTGATACTTTACATTATTTTATGTGTATTTTGTATATTTATTTATACGTATTTACTTATTTTATGTGTATATATGTATATAGAAATCTACCTTATTTCATGTGTATTCGTATATATATTTTGAAACAAATTTACATTGTTTATATGTATTTTGCATATATTTTATGTATTCTGAATTATTTTTTGTTATACATAGAATAATGTAAAATCGTATCAAAATAGGTACACAGAATATCAATAAAATAATTTAAATTTGTATGAAAATAAAGATGCAAAATACCCATAAGATAAAGCATATTTTTTAAAATACATATACAAAATACACATAGAATAATAAAATATTAATTAAAATTAATATCCCAAATGCACATACAATAAGGTAAATTTGGATTGAAAAAAAACGCAAAATACAAATAAAACAGAGTAAATTTGTTTCAAAATATATAAACGAATACACATAAAATAACGTAGATTTCTATAGAAATATATATACAAAATACACATGAAATTATGTAAATACGTATAAAAAAATATATATAAAATACATATTAAGTAATGTAAATTCGTGACAAAATAAATAAACAAAATATCATGAAAAGAATGTGTATTTGTATGAAAATAATAAATAATAGATAATAAATTTGTATGTAATATATACAAAATACACATTAAATAATGTAAATATGTATAAAAATATATATACAAAAAACATATAATAATGTAAATCGTATCAAAATAAATACACAAATATTAATAAAATAATGTAAATTTGTATGAAAATAAAAGATGCAAAATTCCTATCAAAATAGCGCATTTCTTATAAAAATATATATACAAAATACACATAAAATATTTAAATTTTTAATGAAAAAAATATACAAAACACAAATAAAATAAGGAAAAAACGAATCAAAATAAATACAGAAAATATTAATAAAATAATTTATATTTGTTTGAAAATTAATATTCTAAATACACATAAAATAACGCATTTCTATAAAAATATATATACGAAAAACATAAAATATTTGATTTTGTATTAAAATAAATAGATATACAAAATACACATAAAATAATATAAATTCGAAACTAAATAAAAATATATACAAAATACA
Source organism: Eriocheir sinensis (assembly GCF_024679095.1). Lineage (NCBI taxonomy): Eukaryota > Metazoa > Arthropoda > Malacostraca > Decapoda > Varunidae > Eriocheir > Eriocheir sinensis. The sequence continues at coordinate 114,716 of NW_026112044.1, read as the reverse complement.
CATAGAGTAATGTAAAAATCGTATCAAAATAAATACACAGAATATCAATATAATAATGTAATTTTGTATGAAAATAAAGATGCAAAATACCCATAAAATAAAGCATATTTTTTTAAAAAGACATATACAAAAATACACGTAGAATAATTAAATTTGTGTTAAAATTAATATACAAAATGCACGTACAATAAGGTAAACTTGTATTGAAAAAATATACAAAATGCACATTTAAGCGTAAATTTGTTTAAAAATCTATATACGAATACACATAAAATAACGTAGATTTCTATAGAAATATATATACAAAATACACATGAAATGATGTAAATACGTAGAAAAATATATATATATACATATATATATATATATATATATATATATATATATATATATATATATATATATATATATATATATATATATATATATATATATATATATATATATATATATATACAAAATACACATTAAATAATTTAAATTCCTGTCCAAAAAAAAAATATCAATAAAAGAATGTGTATTTGTATGAAAATAGATATACAAAATATTCATAAAATAACCTAAGTTTGTATAAAACTATATGCAAAAATACACAAAAATAATTTAAATTTGTATGAAAATAAATATACAAAATACACATGAAATTAGGTAAATTTGTATTGAAGTACATATACAAAATACACATAAAATAATGGAAATTTGAATGAAAATATTTAAACATATACACTTAAAATAACGTAAATTTGTATCAAATATATATACAAAATACACATTAAATAATGTAAATATGTATAAAAAAATATATACAAAACACAAATAGAATAATGTAAAATCGTATCAAAATAAAGACTCAGAATATTAATTAAATAATGCAAATTTGTATGAAAATAAAGATGCAAAATAGCCATGAAATAACGCATTTTTTATAAAAATACACATAAAATATTAAAATTTGTATTAAAATAAATATAAAAAATGCACATACTGTAAGGTAAATTTGTATTGAAATAGATATGCAAAATACATATAAAACAATGTAAATTTGTTTTAAAATATATATACGAATACACATGAAATAACGTTGATTTCTATTAAAATTTATACAAAATACACATAAAATGAAGTAAATACGTATAAAAAAATGAATACAAAATACACATAAAAATCGTATCAAAATAAATAAACAAAATACCAGTAAAAGAATGTGTATTTGTATAAATATAAATATACAAAATACACAAAATATCGTAAATTTGTATAAAACTATATACAAAAATACACAAAACAAATACACATTCTTTTATTGGTATTTTGTTAATTGATTTTGTTTCGAATTTATATTATTTTATGTGTATTTTGTTTAAATTTTTTTATACGTATTTACATAATTTTATGTGTATTTTGTATATATATTTTTACAGAAATCTACGTTATTTTATGTGTATTCGTATATATATTTTGAAACAAATTTACTATTTTTTATATGTATTTTTGCATATCTCTTTCAACAGAAGTTTACCTTATTGTATGTGCATTTTGTATATTTATTTCAATACAAATTTAAATATTTTATGTGTATTTTCGTATATATATTTTTATAAGAAATGCGGTATTTGATGGGAATTTTGAATCTTTATTTTCATACAAATTTACATTATTTTATTAATATTCGGTGTATTTATTTTGATACGATTTTATATTATTCTATTTGTTTTTTGTATATATATTTTTTATACATATCTACATTATTTAAAGTGTATCTTGCATATATATTACATACAAATTTATTATCTATTATTTATTTTCATACAAATACACATTCTTTTCATGATATTTTGTTTATTTATTTTGTCACGAATTTACATTACTTAATATGTATTTTATATATATATTTTTATACGTATTTACATAATTTCATGTGTATTTTGTATATATATTTCTATATAAATCTAGGTTATTTTATGTGTATTCTTATATATATTTGAAACAAATTTACATTGTTTTATTTGTATTTTGCGGTTTTTTTCAATACAAATTTACCTTATTGTATGTATGCATTTGTATATTAATTTTAATACAAATTTAATTATTCTATGTGTATTTTTGTATATGTATATTTAAAAAAATATGCTTTATCTTATGGGTTTTTGCATCTTTGTTTTCATACAAATTTAAATTATTTTATTGATATTCTGTACCTATTTTGATACGTTTTTACATAATTCTATATATAACAAAATTATATAAATAATACACAAAAATAGATATACAAAATACATATAAACAATGTAAATTTGTTTCAGAATATATATACGAATACACATAAAATAACGTAGATTTCTATAAAAATATATATATACAAAATACACATTAAATAATGTAAGTTCGTGTCAAATTAAATAAACAAAATTTCAATAAAAGAATATGTATTTGTATGAAGATAAATATACAAAATACACATATGATAACCTAAATTTGTATAAAACTATGTACAAAAATAAACAAAAATGATTTAAATTTGTATGAAAAAAAATATAAAAAATACACATAAAATTAGGTAAATTTCTCGTGAAATACATACACAAAATACACATAAGATAATGTAAATTTGAATGAAAATACATAAACAAATACACTTAAAATAACGAAATTTGTATAAAAAATTATGTACAAAACACAAATAGAATAATGTAAAATCGTATCAAAATAAATACACAGAATATTAATAAAATAATATAAATTTGTATAAAAATAAAGAAGCAAAATACCCATAAAATAACGCATTTTTTATTTATAAAAATATATATACCAAAATACACATAAAAAATGAAATTTATTAAAATAAATATACAAAAAACACATACAATAAGGTAAATTTGTATTGAAATAGATATGCAAAATACATATAAAACAATGTAAATTTGTTTCAAAATATATACGAATACACATAAAATAACGTAGATTTCTATAAAAATATATATACAAAATACACATAAAATGAAGTAAATACGTATAAAAAAATGTATACAAAAAACACATAAAATAATGTAAACTCGTTTCAAAATAAATAAACAAAATACAAATAAAAGAATGTGTATTTGTATAAATATAAATATACAAAATACACATAAAATAACGTAAATTTATATAAAACTATATACAAAAATACACAGAAGTAATTAAATTTGTATGAAAATATATACAAAATACACACAAAATAAGCTAAATTTGAATTGAAATATATATACAAAATACATGAAATAAAGTAAATTTGTATCAAAATATTTATACAAATACACATATAATAACATAAATTTGTATGAAAATATATAAACAAAATACACATTAAATAATGTAAATACGTATAAAAAAAATATGTACAAAATACACATATAATCATGTAATTCGTATCAAAATAAATAAACAAAATATATAAACAAAATACACATTAAATAATGTAAATACGTATAAAAAAATATGTACAAAATTCACATATAATCATGTAATTCGTATCAAAATAAATAAACAAAATACCAATAAAATTTAATGTATTCAAAAAACACATAAAATAATGTAAACTCGTATCAAAATAAATAAACAAAATACAAATAAAAGAATGTGTATTTGTATAAATATAAATATACAAAATACACATAAAATAACGTAAATTTATATAAAACTATATACAAAAATACACAGAAGTAATTAAATTTGTATGAAAATATATACAAAATACACTCAAAATAAGCTAAATTTGAATTGAAATATATATACAAAATACATGAAATAAAATGGTTGTATCAAAATATTTATACAAATACACATATAATAACATAAATTTGTGAAAATATATAAACAAAATACATTAAATAATGTAAATACGTATAAAAAAATATGTACAAACCACACGCTTATAATCATGTAATTCGTATCAAAATAAATAAACAAAATACCAATAAAATAATATAAATTTGTATGAGTAAACGTTTATGTTGCATATTTTTTCAATAAAAATATATCTTATTATATACGCATATAGTATATTAATTTTAATACAAATTTAATTATTCGATGTGTATTTTTGTATCTGAATTTTTATAAACATGCTTTATTTTTTGGGTATTTTGCATCTTTATTTTCATACAAATTTACATTATTTTATTGATATTCTGCTCATTCATTTTGATACGAATTGACATTATTCTATCTGTATTTTGTATATATTTTTCAGACAAATTTACGTTATTTTATGTGTATTTGTTTATATATTTTGACACAAATTTACAATATTTTATGGGTATTTTGTATATACATTTCAAAAGAAATTTACCTAGTTTTATTTGTATTTTGTATATCTATTTTCATACAAACTCAAATTATTTCTATGTATTTTTGTAGTTATTTTCATTCAAATATATATCATTTTATTGGTGTTTTTTTTTATTTATAGTGATACGAATCTACATTATTTTATATGTACTTTGTATATATATTTTTATACGCTTTTACATTATTTAATATTTATTTTGAATATATATTTTTATACAAATTCATGGTATTTTATGTGTATTTGTATATATATTTTTATATAAATTTACATTATTTTAGGTGTATTTTTTAAATATATTTTTTTACAAATCCACCTTATTTTACGTTTATTTTGTATGTGTATTTTGTATATTTATCCAAATACACATTCTTTTATTGGTATTTTGTTTATTTATTTTAATTCGAATTTACATTATTTTATGTGTATTTTGTATACATTTTTTTATACGTATTTACTTAATTTTATGTGTATTTTGTATATATATTTTTATATAAATCTACGTTTTTTTATTTTTATTCTTATATATATTTTTAAAAAAATTTAAATTTTTTTATATTTATTTTTGTTATCTTTTTCAATAAAATTTTACCTTTTGTTGTATGTGCATTTGTATATTTATTTCAAGTGCAAATTTACAAATATTTTATTTGTATTTTTGTATATATATTTTTTATATGATTCCGAAAATTTTAATAAAAATATATAAAAAAAAAAAAAAAAATAATTTCAATTGTATGAAAATAGATATAAAATATACACATATAATTAGATTAAATTTGTATTTAAATATGTACAAATATACATAAAAATAATGTAAATTTAATATGATAAATAAAACAAATTCTACATAAAATTCGCGTCCAAAATAAATAAACAAAATATCAATATAGAGTAATGTGTATTTGTATTAAAATAGATATACAAAATACACATAAAACTCTTAACCTAAATTTAATATCAAACTATATGCAAAAAGTAAACAAAAATATTTTTAAATTTGTATGATAAAATATACAAAATACAATACATATAAATTAAGGTAAATTTGTGTATTGAAATACATACACAAAATACATAAAACAATGTAAATTTAATGAAAATACATAATCAAATACACTTAAAATAACGTAAATTTGAATAAAAAAAATATGTACCAAACACAAATAGAATAATGTAAAATCGTATCAAAAATAAATACACAGAATATTAATGAAATATAGATTTGTATGAAATAAAGAAGCAAAAATACCTAAAATAACTTGCATTTATAAAAATATATACCAAAATACATTAAAAACTAATTTGTATTAAAATAAATATTCAAAAAAACACATACAATAAGGTAATTTATTATTGAAATAGATATACCAAAATACATATAAAACAATAATTCATTTCCAAAATATATAATGAATACACATAAGATAACGTAGATTTATAAAATATATATACAAAATACATACAAATGAAGTAAATACGTATAATATACAATACATAAAATGATATGTACAAGAGTAAATTCGTATCAAAATAAATAAACAGAAAATAATTGACGAAAAGAATGTGTGGGTATTTAATGTATAAATACATAAATATACAAAAATACACATAAAATAACGTAAATTTGAATATAAAAACTATATACAAAAAACATACAGAAGTAATGTAAATTTCGTAAGGAAAAATATATACAAAATAATATTGCCGTAAATAAGTACAAATTTCAATTGAAATATATATACAGCACATGAAATAAAGTAAATTTGTATCAAAATATAAATACATATATTGGTAACTCAGGCGTAGGGATATATAAAACAAAATACATTAATAAAATAATGTAATATACAAAAAAATATGTACAGCCACATATAATTTAAGGTAATTGTTTTAAAATAACTTAAATAACATTTAATAAATAATATAAATCTAATATAAACGTAAGGTCAGTATATTTTTCAATACAAATTACCTTATTATATAACAGTATCATATTAATTTTAATAATATGTGTATTTAATATATATTTATACAAATTTACATTATTTTATGTAATTTGTATTTATTTCAATTCAAATTTACTTATTTTATGTGTATTTTGTTTATCTATTCATAAATTTAATTATTTATATTTTGTATATATTTATACAATTTTACGTTATTTTATGTGTATTTGTATGTATATTTTATACAAATACATTATTTTATGCATTTTGTATTTATTTGATAATAAATTTACATATTTTATATGTATTTTGTATATATTTTCATAAATTTACATTATTTTATGTGTATTTTGTGTATATATTTTTATAGAAATTTACGTTATTTTATGTGTATTGTATATATATTTAAACAAATTTACATTTTTTATGTAGTATTTTTGTATTTATTTATACAATTTATTATTTTATATGTATTTTGTATATTTATTGTATATACAAATTTACATTATTTATGTGTATTTTGTATATATTTTCATAAAAATATATGTGTATTTTATGTATTTGTATATTTCATACAAATTTACATTATTTTATTTGTGTATTTTGTATATATATTTTACAAATTTTATTATGGTATTTTGTACTATTTATTTTCATACAAATACACATTCTTTTATTAGTATTTTGTTTATTTATTTTACATTTCAATTTATATTATTTTGTAATATTATTTTTATTTTATTTTTGCGTATTTACCTATTTTATATTGTATTTGTATATATATTTATAGAAATCTACGTTATTTATGTGTATTCATATATTTTGAAACAAATTTACTATTTTTATATGTATTTTGCATATCTCTTTCAACAGTTTACCTTGTATGTGCATTTTATATTTATTTAATAAATTTAAATATTTATGTGTATTTTAGTATATATATTTTTATAAATACGCTATTGATCAAATTTTACATATTTATTTTCATACAAATTTACATTATTTTATTAATATTAATTGGCATTTATTTTGATGCGATTTTACATTATTCTATTCATTTTTTGTATATATATATTTTATACATATTTACATTATTTTAATATGTCTTATATATATTACATACAAATTCATTATCTATTATTTACTAATACAAATACACATTCTTTCATGATATTTTGTTTGTTGTTTGTCACGAATTTACATTACTTAATATATATTTTATATATATTTTTATACATGTTACATAATTTCATGTATTATTTTGTATATATATTTATGTATAAATCTACGTTATTTTATATTAATATTCATATATATATTTTGAAACAAATTTACACTGTTTTATTGTATTTTCCGTTTTCAATACAAATTTGCCTTATATTATTATGCATTTTGTATATTAATTTCTAAATTCAATTATTCTATGTGTATTTTTGTATATATATACATAAAAAAAATGCTTTTGTCTTATGGGTATTTGCATCTTTATTTTCGCTGAAATTTAGAATATTTATTGATATTCTGTGTACCTATTTGATACGATTTTACGTATTCATGTATAACAAAATAAATACAGAATACACAAAAATAGATATGCAAAATACATATAAACAATGTAAATTTGTTTAAAATATATATACGAATACACATGAAATAATTGAATTTCTATAAAAATATATATACAAAATACACATAAAATTAAGTAATACATTATAAAAATGTATACAAAATACATAAAATAATGTAAGTACTATCAAAATAAATAAACAAAATACAATAAAGAAATGTATATTTGTATACAAAATACAGATAAAATAAGTTAAATTTGTTTCAAAAATGTATATACAAATACATAAAATAATGTAAATTTGTATCAAAATATTTATAAAAATACATATAATAACGTAAATTTTGTTTAAAATATATAAACAAAATACACATTAGTAATGTAAATACGCATAAAAATATGTACAAAATACACATATAATCATGTAATTTGTATAAAACTATAAATAAATACACAAAATAATTTAAATTTGTATGAAAATAAATATACAAATATATACACAAATTATAAATTTGTATTATAACTGAAATATATACAAAATACACATAAAATACTGTAAATTTGAATGAAAACACATAAACAAATAAATTAAAATAACGTAAATTTGTATAAAAAATATATACAAAACACAAATAGAATAATGTAAAATCGTATCAAAATAAATACACAGAATATCAATAAAATAATGTAAATTTGTATGAAAATAAAATAAATACCCATAAAATAACGCATTTTTTAAAAATATATATACAAATACACATAATTTTTTTATTTGTATTAAAATAAATATAGAAATACACATTCAATAAGGTAAATCTGTATTGAAATAGATATGCAAAATACATATAAAACAATGTAAATTTTAAAATATATATATATACATAAAATAACGTAGATTTCTATAAAATATATATACAAAATACACATAAAATGAAGTAAATACGTATAAGAAAATGTATACAAAATACACATAAAATAATGTAAATTCGTATCAAAATAAATAAACTAAATGCCAATAAAAGAATGTTGACTTGTATAAATATAAATATACAAAATACAAACAAAATAACGTAAAATTGTATAAAACTATATACAAAAATAAACAAAAATAATTAAATTTGTATAAAAATAGATATACAAAAGACATAAAATAAGGTAAATTTGAATTGAAATAGATATAGAAAATACATAAAATAATGTAAATTTGTATAAAAATATATATTCAAATACACATATAATTACGTAAATTTGTATAAAAACATATAAACAAAATACACATTAAATAATGTAAATACGTATAAAAGATATGTACGTAATGTAAAAATTTATAAAATTAAAGATGCAAAATACCCATAAAATATCTCATATTTAAAAAAATATATATACAAAAATACACATAAAATATTTAAATTTGTATTAAAATAAATATACAAAATACAAATACAATAAGATAGATTTTAATTGAAATAGATATCCAAAAAACACAAAATAATGAAATTTTTTATCAAAATATATACGAATACACACAATAAAATTAGGTAAATTTTTATGAAAATATATATACAAAATACACATAAAATATACATAGAAAAATATATATACAAAATACACATAAAATAATGTAAATTCGTATCAAAATAAATAAACAAAATTTCCTCTAAAAGAATTTATATGTGTAGGAAAATATATATACAAAATACAAATAAAAAAAAAAATTGTATAAAAATAATACAAAAATACACAAAAATAATTTAAATTTGTTTGAAAATAGATATGCAAAATACAAATGAAATTAGGCAAATTTTTATTGAAATACATATACAAAATACACATAAAATAATGTAAATTTGTATGAAAATATATAAGCAAATACACATAAGATAACGTAAATTTCCAAAAAATATATGTACAAAATATACATTAAATAATGTAAATATGTCTAAAAATATATATACAAAATACACAGAATAACGTAAAATCGTATCAAAATAAATAAACAGACAATCAATAAAATAATGTAAATTTGTATGAAAATAAAGATGCAAAATACCCTTATAATAACGCATATTTGTTTAAAAATATATATACAAAAATACACATAAAATAATTAAATTTGCATCAAAATAAATATACAAAAGGCACATACAATAAAGAAAATTTGTATTGAAATAGATATGCGAGATACACATAAATAATGTAAATTTGTATCAAAATATATATACGAATACACATAAAATAGAGTAAATTTCTATGAAAATATATATTCAAAATACATATAAAATTATGTAAAGAAGTATAAAAATATATATATCAAATACACCTAAAATAATGAAAACTCGTATCAAAATAAATAAACAAAATTCCGATAAAAGAACGTATATTTGTAGGATAATAAATATACAAAATTCACATAAAATTACGAAAATTTGAATAAAAATATATACTAAAATACACAAAATTAATTTCAATTTGTATGAAAATAGATATACATAATACACATATAATTAGTTAAATTTGTATTTAAATAAATGTACAAAATACACATAAAATAATGTAAATTTGTATGAAATGAAAACAAATTCTCATAAAATAACGATCATTTGTATGAAATATATATACAAAATATACATAGAATAATGTAAAATCGTATCAAAATAAATACACAGAATATCAATAAAATAATATAAATTTGTATGAAAATAGAGATGCAAAATTCCCATAAAATAAAGCATTTTTTATGAAAATACATATACAAAAATACACATAGAATAATTAAATTTGTATTAAAATTAATATACAAAATGCACGTACAATAAGATAAATTTATATTGAAAAAATATGCAAAATGCACATAAAACAATTTATATATGTTTCAAAATATATATACGAAAACACATAAAATAACATATTTCTATAGAAATATATATACAAAATACACATGAAATGACGTAAATACGTATAAAAATATATATACACAATACACATTAAATAATGTGAATTCGCGTCAAAATAAATAAACAAAATATCAAAAAAAATGTGTATTTGTATGAAAATAGATATACAAAATACACATAAAATATTTTAAATTTATATAAAACTCTTTTTATAAAAATATATATACCAAAATAATAAAATTTTTAAATTTGTATTACAATAAATATACAAAATGCACATACAATAAGGTAGATTTATATTGAAATAGATATGCTAAATACATATAAAACAATGTAAATTTGCTTCAAAATATATATACCAATACACATAAAATAACGTAGATTACTATAAAAATATATATACAAAATACACATTAAATGAAGTAAATACGTATAAGAAAATGTATACAAAGTACACATAAAATAATTAAATTTGTATTAAAATAAATATACAAAATACACATACAATAAGGTAAATCTATATTGAAATAGATATGCAAAATAAACATAAAATAATGTAAATTTGTATCAAATCATATACGAATACATACAATAAAATAACGTAAATTTTTATGAAAATGTATATAAAAAATACACATAAAATAATGTAAATACGTAGAAAAATATATATACAAAATACACATAAAATTATGTAAATTCTTATGAAAATAAATGAACAAAATTCCACTAAAAGAATGTATATTTGTAGGAAAATATAAATACAAAACTTCAAATAAAATAACTAAAATTTGTATAAAAATATATAAAAAATAGATAAAAATAATTTAAATTTGTTTGAAAATAGATATGCAAAATACACATAAAATTAGGCAGATCTGTATTGAAATACATATACATATTACACATAAAATATTGTAAATTTGTATGAAAATATATAAACAAATACACATAAAATAGCGTAAATTTATATAAAATATATATACAAAATATACATTAAATAATGTAAATGTGTATAAAAATATATATATAAAATACACATAGAATAATGTAAAATCGTACAAAATAAATAAACAGACAATCAATAAAATAATGTAAATTTGTATGAAAATAAAGATGCAAAACCCCTAAATAATAACGCATATTTTTACAAAAATACACATAAAATTAAAATTTGTATTAAATTAAATATACAAAATACACATACAATATGGTAAATTTGTATTGAAATAGATATGCAAAATAAACATAAATAATGTAAATTTGAATCAAAATATATATACGAATACCCATAAAATAGAGTAAATTTCTATGAAAATATATATTCAAAACACAAATAAAATTATATAAATAAGTATAAAAATATACATATCAAATACACCTAAAATAATGTAAATTCGTATAAAAATAAATAAACAAAATTACGATAAAAGATGCAAGATACACATTAAATAATGTAAATATTTATAAAAAATATATATACAAAAAAAATAGAATAATGTGAAATCGTATCAAAATAAATACACCGAATATTAATAAAATAATTTAAATTTGTATGAAAACAAAGATGCAAAATTCCCATCAAATATATATACCAAAATACACATGAAATATTTAAATTTGTATTGAAATAAATATACAAAATGCACATACAATAAGGTAAATTTGTATTGAAAGAGATATGCAAAAATACATATAAAACAATGTAAATTTGTTTCAAAATATATATACGAATACACATAAAATAACGTAGATTTCTATAAAAATATATATACAAAATACACATAAAATTAAGTAAATACGTATAAAAATAGATATACAAAATACACATAGAATAATGTAAAATTGTTAAAAAAAAAAACAGAATATAAATAAAATAACGTAAATTTGTATGAAAATAAAAATGCAAAATACCCATAAAATAAAGCATATTTTTATAAAAATACATATACAAAAATACACATAGCATAATTAAATTTGTATTAAAATTAATATACAAAAATATATAAAATAAGGTAAATTTGTATTGAAAAAATATGCAAAATACACATAAAACAGAGTAAATTTATTTCAAAATCTATATACGAATACTCATAAATCAACGTAGATTTCTATAGAAATATGTATACAAAATACACATCAAATGATGTAAACACGTATAAAAATATATATATATATATATATATATATATGTATATATATATATATATATATATATATATATATATATATATATATATATATATATATATATATATATATATATATATATATATATATATATATATATATATATATATATATATATATATATATATATATATATATATATATATATATATATATATATATATATATATATATATATATATATATATAATACACATTAAATAATGTAAATTCGAGTCAAAGTAAATAAACAAAATATCAAAAAAAAAATGTGTATTTGTATGAAAATAGATATACAATATACACATAAAATCACCTAAATTTGTATAAAACTATATACAAAAATACACAAAAATAATTTTAATTTGTATGAAAATAAATATACAAAATACACATAAAATTAGGTAAATTTGTATTGAAATACATTTACAAAATACACATAAAATAATGTAAATTTGAATGAAAATATATAAACAAATACACTTAAAATAACGTAAATTTGTATAAAATATATATAAAAAATACACATTAAATAATGTAAATATGTATAAAAGAATATATACAAAACACAAATAGAATAATATAAAATCGAATCAAAATAAATACACAGAATATTAATAAAATAATGTAAATTTGTATGAAAATTAAGATGCAAAATACCCATAAAATAACGCATTTTTTATAAAAATATTTATACCAAGACACACATAAAATATTTGAATTTGTATTAAAATAAATATACAAAATGCAACCACAATAAGGTAAATGTGTATTGAAATAGATATGCAAAATACATATAAAACCATGTAAATTTTTTTAAAAATATATATACGAATACACATAAAATAACGGAGATTTCTATGAAAATATATATACAAAATACACATAAAATGAAGTAAATACATATAAAAAAATGTATACAAAATACACATAAAATAATGTAAAATTGTATCAAAATAAATAAACAAAATACTAATAAAAGAATGTGTATTGTATATATATATAAATTTACAAAATACAAATAAAATAACGTAAATTTATATAAAACTATATGCAAAAATACACAAAAGTAATTCAATTTGTGTGAAAATAGATATACAAAATACATGTGTATTTTGTATATTTATTTTCATACAAATTGAAATTATTTTTGTTTATTTTTTATATATTTTCAAACAAATTTTCGTTATTTATTGTGTATTTTGTATTTTTTTTTACAAATATACGTTCTTTTATCTGAATTTTGTTTATTGAATTTGTAACGAATTTACCTTATTTTGTATATCTATTTTCATACAAATTAAAATACTTCTGTGTATTTTTGTATATAGTTTTATATAAATTTACGATATTTTATGTGTATTTTGTATATTTTTATTTAAACAAATACACATTCTTTTATTGGTATTTTGTATATTTATTTTGATACGAATTTACATTATTTTATGTGTATTTTGTATACATTTTTTTATACGTATTTACTTCATTTTATGTGTATTTTGTATATTTATTTTTATAGAAATCTACGTTATTTTATGTGTATTCGTATATATTTTGAAACAAATTTACATTGTTTTATATGTATTTTGCATATCTATTTCAATACAAATTTACCTTATTGTATGTGTTTTTTGTATATTTATTTTAATACAAATTTAATTTTTTGATGTGTATTTTGGTATATATATTTTTATAAATAAAAAATATGCGTTGTTTTATGGGTATTTTTATAAATATTTTGATACAAATCTACATTATTTTATGTATTTTGTATATACATTTCAATTCAAATTTAGCTTATTTTATCTGTATTTTGTATATCTATTTTCATACGAATTTAATTACTTCTGTGTATTTTTGTATATAGTTTTATACAAATTTACGTTATTTTATGTGTATTTTGTATATTTATATTTATACAAATACACATTCTTTTATTGGTATTTTGTTTATTTATTTTGATACGAATTTACATTATTTTACGTGTATTTTGTATACATTTTCTTATACGTATTTACTTCATTTTATGTGTATTTTGTATATATATTTTTATACAAATCTACGTTATTTTATGTGTATTCGTATACATAATTTGAAACAAATTTACATTGTTTTATATGTATTTTGCATATCTATTTCAATACAGATTTACCTTATTGTATGTGTATTTTGAATATTTATTTTAATACAAATTAATTTTTTGATGTGTATTTTGGTATATATATTTTTATAAAAAATGCGTTATTTTATGGGTATTTTGCATCTCTATTTTCATACAAATTTACATTGTTTTATTAATATTCTGTGTATTTATTTTGATACGATTTTACATTTTTTTATTTGTGTTTTGTATATATTTTTTTATACATATTTACATTATTTAATGTGTATTTTGTATATTTTAAAACAAATTTACGTTATTTTATGCGCATCTGTTAAAATATTTTGAAACAAATTTACATTATTTTATGTATTTTGTATATATATTTCAATACAAATTTAGTTTATCTTATGTATATTTTGTATATCTATTTTCTTTTGTATCGAAATAAATAAACAAAATAGCAATAAAATAATGTAAATTTGTATGAGAAAACATATACAAATACACATAAAATAACGCAAATTTCTAAAAAAATATATGTACAAAAATGCACATAAAATAAAGTAATTTGCAAATTTGTATTGAAATAGATATGCAAAATACATATAAAACAATGTAAATTTGTTTCAAAATATATATACGAATACACATAAAATAACGTAGATTTCTATAAAAATATATACAAAATACACATAAAATGAAGTAAATACGTATAAAAAAATAAATACAAAAAATACATAAAAATCGTATCAAAATAAATAAACGAAATACTAGTAAAAGAATGTGTATTTGTAAAAATATAAATATACAAAATACACATAAAATATCGTAAATTTGTATAAAACTATATACAAAAATACACAGAAGTAATTAAATTTGTATGAAAATATATATACAATATACAGCTTAAATAAGCTAAATTTGAATTGAAATGTACATACAAAATACATAAAATAATGTAAATCTGTATCAAAATATTTATACAAATGCATATAATAACGTAGATTTGTTTAAAAATATATAAACAAAATACACATTAAGTAATGTAAATACGTATAAAAAATATGTACAAAATACACATATATCCATGTAATTCGTATCAAAATAAACAAACAAAATAGCAATAAAATAATGTAAATTTGTATGAGAAAACATATACAAATAACGCAAATTTCTTTAAAAATATATGTACAAAAATGCACATAAAATAAAGTTTATTTGCAAAAAAATATATATACAAAACACACACTAAATAATGTAAATGCGTACACAAAATAACCTAAATTTGTATAAAACTATATACAAAAATACACAAAAATAATTTAAATTTGTTTGAAAAGAAATATACAAAATACACAAAAAATTAGGTAAATTTGTATTGAAATACATATACAAAATACACATCAAATAATGTAAATTTAAATGAAAATATATAAACAAATACACTTAAAATAACGTAAATTTGTATAAAATATATATGCAAGATAAACATTAAATAATGTAAATGTGTAAAAAAAATATATATACAAAAAACAAATAGAATAATGTAAAATCGTATCAAAATAAATACACAGAATATCAATAAAATAATGTAAATTTGTATGAAAATAAAGATACAAAATTCCCAAAAAATTATCGCATTTTTTATAAAAATATATTTACCAAAATACACATAAAATATTTAAATTTGTATTGAAATAAATATACAAAATGAATATACAGTTAGGTAAATTTGTATTGAAAGAGATATTCAAAAATACATATAAAACAATGTAAGTTTGTTTCAAAATATATATACGAATACACATAAAATAAAGTAGATTTCTATAGAAATATATATACAAAATACATATGAAATTATGTAAATACGTATAAAAATATATATACAAAATACATATCAAATAATGTAAATTGGTGTCAAAATAAATAAACAAAATATCATGAAAAGAATGTGTATTTGTATGAAAATAGATAATAGATAATAAATTTGTATAAAATATATATGCAAGATACACATTAAATAATGTAAATATGTATAAAAAAGTATATACAAAAAACAAATAGAATAATGTAACATCGTATCAAAATAAATACACCGAGTATTGATAAAATAATGTAGATTTGTATGAAAATAAAGATGCAAAATTCCCATAAAATAGCGCATTTCTTATAAAATATATATACCAAAATACACATAAAATATTTAAATTTGCATTGAAATAAATATACAAAATGCACATACAATAAGGTAAATTTGTATTGAAAGAGATATGCAAAAATACATATAAAACAATGTAAATTTGTTTCAAAATATATATACGAATACAAATAAAAAAAACGTAGATTTCTATAAAAATATATACAAAATACACATAAAATTAAGTAAATACGTATAAAAAAGTGTATACAAAATACACTTAAAATAATGTAATTTCGAATTAAAATAAATGTAAATTTGAATGAAAATATAAAAACAAATACACTTAAAATAACGTAAATTTGTATAAAATATATGCAAGATACACATTAAATAATGTAAATGTGTATAAAAAATATATATACAAAAAAACAAATAGAATAATGTAAAATCGTATCAAAATAAATACACAGAATATCAATAAAATAATGTAAATTTGTATAAAAATAAAGATGCAACATTCCCAGAAATTATCGCATTTTTTATAAAATATATATACCAAAATACACATAAAATATTTAAATTTGAATTGAAATAAATATACAATATGCATATACAGTAAGGTAAATTTGTATTAAAAGAGATATTCAAAAAAACATATAAAACAATGTAAATTTGTTTCAAAATATATATACGAATACACATAAAATAAAGTAGATTTCTATAGAAATATATATACAAAATACATATGAAATTATGTAAATACGTATAAAAATATATATACAAAATACATATCAAATAATGTAAATTCGTGTCAAAATAAATAAACAAAATATCATGAAAAGAATGTGTATTTGTATAAAAATAGATAATAGATAATAAATTTGTATAAAATATATATGCAAGATACTCATTAAATAATGTAAATATGTATAAAAAAGTATATACAAAAAACAAATAGAATAATGTATATTCGTATCAAAATAAATACACCGAATATTAATAAAATAATGTAAATTTGTATGAAAATAAAGATGCAAAATTCTAATAAAATAGCGCATTTCTTATAAAAATATATATACCAAAATACACATAAAATATTTAAATTTGTATTGAAATAAATATACAAAATGCACATACAATAAGGTAAATTTGTATTGAAAGAGATATGCAAAAATACATATAAAACAATGTAAATTTGTTTCAAAATATATATACGAATACAAATAAAAAAAACGTAGATTTCTATAAAAATATATATACAAAATACACATAAAATTAAGTAAATACGTATAAAAAAAAATGTATACAAAATACAGATAAAATAATGTAAATTCGATTTAAAATAAATAAACAAAATACCAATAAAAGAATGTGTATTTGGATAAATATAAATATACAAAATACATATACAAAATAAACATAAAATAAGGTAGATTTGTAATAAAATATATGTACAAAATACACATAAAATAATGTAAATTTATATGAAAATATATATACAAATACACATAAAATACCATGAATTTGTATAAAAATATATATTCAAAATAAATATTAAATAATGTACAAGCGTATAAAAATATATATACAAAGCACATATAAAATAATGTAAATTCGTATCAATATAAATCAACAAAACACCAATAAAATAATATATATTTGAATGAAAATAAATTTACAAAATACACATAACATAACTAAAATTTGTATTAAAATATATACAAAAACACATTGAAATAATTTGAGTTTGTATGAAAATAGATATACAAAATCTGATTATCTGATTTTATATTATTTTTATAAAATCTGAATTTTGTTTATTGAATTTGAAACGAATTTACCTTATTTTGTATATCTATTTTTATACAAATTAAAATACTTCTGTGTATTTTTGTATATACATTTATATAAATTTACGTTATTTTATATGTATTTTGTATATTTATATTTATACAAATACACATTCTTTTATTGGTATTTTGTATATTTATTTTGATGCGAACTTACATTATTTTATGTGTATTTTGTATACATTTTTTTATATGTATTTACTTCATTTTATGTGTATTTTGTATATATATTTTTATAGAAATCTACGTTATTTTATGTGTATTCGTATATATATTTTGAAACAAATTTACATTGTTTTATATGTATTTTGCATATCTATTTCAATTCAAATTTACCTTATTGTATGTGTTTTTTAAATATTTATTTTAATACAAATTTAATTTTTTTATGCGTATTTTGTTATATATGGAGAGGTAAATTTGTATTGAAAGAGATATTCAAAAATACATATAAAACAATGTAAATTTGTTTCAAAATATATATACGAATACACATAAAATAACGTAGATTCTATAAAAATATATACAAAATACACATAAAATAAAGTAAATACGTATAAAAAAATGAAAACAAAATACACATAAAAATCGTATCAAAATAAATAAACAAAATACCAGTAAAAGAATGTGTATTTGTATAAATATAAATATACAAAATACACAAAAAATATCGTAAATTTGTATAAAACTATATACAAAAATACACAGAAGTAATTAAATTTGTATGAAAATATATATACAAAATACAGCTAAAATAAGCAAAATTTGAATTGAAATGTACATACAAAATACATAAAATAATGTAAATCTGTATCAAAATATTTATACAAATACATATAATAACGTAGATTTGTTTAAAAATATATAAACAAAATACACATTCAGTAATGTAAATACGTATAAAAATATGTACAAAATATACATATAATCATGTAACTCGTATCAAAATAAATAAACAAAATAGCAATAAAATAATGTAAATTTGTATGAGAAAACATGTACAAATAACGCAAATTTCTTTAAAAATATATGTACAAAAATGCACATAAAATAAAGTTTATTTGCAAAAAAATATTTATACAAAACACACCCTAAATAATGTAAATGCGTACACAAAATAACCTAAATTTGTATAAAACTATATACAAAAATACACAAAAATAATTTAAATTTGTTTGAAAAGAAATATACAAAATACACAAAAAATTAGGTAAATTTGTATTGAAATACATATACAAAATACACATCAAATAATGTAAATTTAAATGAAAATATATAAACAAATACACTTAAAATAACGTAAATTTGTATAAAATATATATGCAAGATAAACATTAAATAATGTAAATGTGTATAAAAAATATATATACCAAAAACAAATAGAATAATGTAAAATCGTATCAAAATAAATACACAGAATATCAATAAAATAATGTAAATTTGTATGAAAATAAAGATACAAAATTCCCAAAAAATTATCGCATTTTTTATAAAAATATATTTACCAAAATACACATAAAATATTTAAATTTGTATTGAAATAAATATACAAAATGAATATACAGTAAGGTAAATTTGTATTGAAAGAGATATTCAAAAATACATATAAAACAATGTAAGTTTGTTTCAAAATATATATACGAATACACATAAAATAAAGTAGATTTCTATAGAAATATATATACAAAATACATATGAAATTATGTAAATACGTATAAAAATATATATACAAAATACATATCAAATAATGTAAATTCGTGTCAAAATAAATAAACAAAATATCATGAAAAGAATGTGTATTTGTATGAAAATAGATAATATATAATAAATTTGTATAAAATATATATGCAAGATACACATTAAATAATGTAAATATGTATAAAAAAGTATATACAAAAAACAAATAGCATAATGTAACATCGTATCAAAATAAATACACCGAGTATTGATAAAATAATGTAAATTTGTATGAAAATAAAGATGCAAAATTCCCATAAAATAGCGCATTTCTTATAAAAATATATATACCAAAATACACATAAAATATTTAAATTTGCATTGAAATAAATATACAAAATGCACATACAATAAGGTAAATTTGTATTGAAAGAGATATGCAAAAATACATATAAAACAATGTAAATTTGTTTCAAAATATATATACGAATACAAATAAAAAAAACGTAGATTTCTATAAAAATATATATACAAAATACACATAAAATTAAGTAAATACGTATAAAAAAATGTATACAAAATACACTTAAAATAATGTAATTTCGAATTAAAATAAATGTAAATTTGAATGAAAATATAAAAACAAATACACTTAAAATAACGTAAATTTGTATAAAATATATATGCAAGATACACATTAAATAATGTAAATGTGTATAAAAAAATATATACAAAAAACAAATAGAATAATGTAAAATCGTTTCAAAATAAATACACAGAATATTAATAAAATAATGTAAATTTGTATGAAAATAAAGATGCAAAATTCCCAAAAATTATCGCATTTTTAATAAAAATATATATACCAAAATACACATAAAATATTTAAATTTGTATTGAAATAAATATACAAAATGCATATACAGTAAGGTAAATTTGTATTAAAAGAGATATTCACAAAAACATATAAAACAATGTAAATTTGTTTCAAAATATATATACGAATACACATAAAATAAAGTAGATTTCTATAGAAATATATATACAAAATACATATGAAATTATGTAAATACGTATAAAAATATATATACAAAATACATATCAAATAATGTAAATTCGTGTCAAAATAAATAAACAAAATATCATGAAAAGAATGTGTATTTGTATAAAAATAGATAATAGATAATAAATTTGTATAAAATATATATGCAAGATACTCATTAAATAATGTAAATATGTATAAAAAGGTATATACAAAAAACAAATAGAATAATGTAAATTCGTATCAAAATAAATACACCGAATATTAATAAAATAATGTAAATTTGTATGAAAATAAAGATGCAAAATTCACATAAAATAGCGCATTTCTTATAAAAATATATATACCAAAATACACATAAAATATTTAAACTTCTGTGTATTTTTGTATATAGTTTTATACAAATTTACGATATTTTATGTGTATTTTGTATATTTATATTTATACAAATACACTTTCTTTTACTAGTATTTTTTTTTATACGATTTTTATGTTTATTTTGTATTCATTTTTTTATACGTATTTACTTCATTTTATGTGTATTTTGTATATTTTTATAGAAATCAACGTTATTTTATGTGTATTCGTATATATATTTTGAAACAAATTTACATTGTTTTATATGTATTTTGCATATCTATTTCAATACAAATTTACCTTACAGTATGTGCATTTTTTATATTTATTTTAATACAAATTTTAATATTTTATGTGTATGTTGGTATATATATTTTTTTTAAAAATGCGTTATTTTATGGCTATTTTGCATCTTTATTTTCACACAAATTTACATTATTTTATTAATATTCTGTGTATTTATTTTGATACGATTTTTCATTATTCTATTTGTGTTTTGAATATATTTTTTTATACATATTTACATTATTAATTACTATTTTGTATATATATTTGATACAAATTTACGTTATTTTAAGTGTATATGTTTATATATTTTCAGTCAAACTTCTATTATTTTGTGTGTATTTTGTATATGTATTTCAATACAAATTTACCTAGTTTTATGTGTATTTTGTATATTTATTTTCATACAAATTTAAATTATTTTTGTGTATTTTCGTATATAGTTTTATACAAACTTAGGTTTTTTTATGAGTATTTTGTATATCTATTTTCATACAAATACACATTCTTTTATTGATATTTTGTTTATTTATTTTGACGAGAATTTAAATTATTTAATGTGTATTTTGTATATATATTTTTATCAATATTTACATCATTTCATGTGTATTTTGTATATATATTTCTATAGAAATCTATGTTATATTATGTGTATTCGTATATAGATTTTTAAACAAATTTACACTTTTAAGTGTATTTTGCATATTTTTTCATTACAAATTTACCTTATTGTATATGCATTTTGTTTATTAATTTTAATACAAATTTAATTATTCTATGTGTATTTTTGTGTATGTATTTTTATAAAAATATGCTTTATTTTATGGGTATTTTGCATCTTTATTTTCATACAAATTTACGTTATTTTATTGATATTCTGCTCATTCATTTTGATACGATTTGACATTATTCTATGTGTATTTTGTAAATATTTTTCATACAAATTTACGATATTTTATGTTTATTTGTTTATATATTTTGACACAAATTTACAATATTTTATGGGTATTTTGTTTATATATTTCAAAAGAAATTTACCTAGTTTTATATGTATTTTGAATATCTATTTTCATACAAACTCTAATATTTTTTATGTATTTTTGTATATATTTGAATACAAATTTTAGTTATCTTATGTGTATTTTGTAAATCTATTTTCATTCAAATATATATTATTTTATTAGTATTTTGTTGTATTATATTGATACGAATTTACATTATTTTATATGTACTTTTTATATATATTTTTATACGCATCTACATTATTTAATATTTATTTTGAATATATAATTTTATACAAATTCATGGTATTTTATGTGTATTTTGTACATATATTTCATTACAAATCTACCTTATTTTATGTTTATTTTGTATGTGTATTTTGTACATTAAATTGATACACGTTTACTCATACAAATTTATATTATTTTATTGGTATTTTGTTTATTTATTTTGATACGAATTGCATGATTATATGTGTATTTTGTACACATTTTCTTATACGTATTTACATTATTTAATGTGTATTTTGTTTATATATTTTCATATAAATTTACGTTATTATATGTGTATTTGTATGAATATTTTGATACCAATTTACTTTATTTCATGTATTTTGTATATATATTTCAATTCAAATTTAACTTATTTTGTGTGTGTTTTGTATATATTTACATACAAATTCAATTACTTCTGTGTATTTTTGTATATAGTTTTATATAAATTTACGTTTTTTATGTGTGTTTTGTATATTTATATTTATACAAATACACATTCTTTTATTGGTATTTTGTTTATTTATTTTGATACGAATTTACATTATTTTATGTGTATTTTGTATACATTTTTTATACGTATTTACTTCATTTTATGTGTATTTTGTATATATATTTTTATAGAAATCTACATTATTTTATGTGTATTCGTATACATATTTTGAAACAAATTTAAATTGCTTTATATGTATTTTGCATATCTATTTAAATACAAATTTACCTTATTGTACATATAAAACAATGTAAATTTGTTTCAAAATATATGTACGAATATACATAAAATAACGTAGATTTCTATAAAAATATATATTCAAAATACACATAAAATTAAGTAAATACGTATAAAAAAATGTAAACAAAATACACATAAAATAATGTAAATTCGAAATAAAATAAATAAACTAAATACCAATAAAAGAATGTGTATTTGTATAAATATAGATATACAAAATACACATACAAAATAAACACAAAATAAGGTAAATTTGTAATGAAATATATGTACAAAATACACATAAAATAATGTAAATTTATATGAAAATATATATACAAATACACATAAAATACCATGAATTTGTATAAGATTATATACTCAAAATAAATATTAAATAATGTAAATGCGTATAAAAAAATATATACAAAGTACATATAAAATAATGTAAATTCGTGTTAATATAAATCAACAAAATACCAATAAAATAATATATATTTGAATGAAAATAGATTTACAAAATACACATAACCTAACTAAAATTTGTATTGAAATATATACAAAAATACATAAAAATAATTTGAGTTTGAATGAAAATAGATATTCAAAATACACATAAAACTAGATATATTTCTTTTGAAATATATATACAAAATTCCCATAAAATATTGTAAATTTGTGTCAAAATATATAAACAAATACACATAAAATAACGTAAATTTGTATGAAAAATATATACAAAATACACATATAATAATGTCAAATCGTATCAAAATGAATGAGCAGAATATCAATAAAATAACGTAAATTTGTATGAAAATAAAGATGCAAAATACCCATAAAATAAAGCATATTTTTATAAAAATAAATATAGAAAAATACACATAGAATAATTAAATTTGTATTAAAATTAATATAAAAAATGCATATACAATAAATTTAAATTTGACTATATTAAATGAAATAAATATACAAAATAAACATAAAATAAGGTAAATTTGCAATAAAGTATATGGAAGAATACACATAAAATAATATAAATTTGTATGAAAATATATATACAAATACACATAAAATAACATGAATTTGTATAAAATTTGTTTCAAAATATATACGAATACACACAACAAAATAACGTAAATTTTTATGAAAATGTATATATAAAATACACATAAAATAATTTAAATACGTAGAAAAATATATATACAAAATACACGTAAAATAATGTAAATTCGTAAAAAATTAAATACACAAAATTCCAATAAAAGAATGTATATTTGTAGGAAAATATATATACAAAAAACAAATAAAATAACTAAAATTTGTATAAAAATATATACAAAAACACACAAAAATAATTTAAATTTGTTTGAAAATAGATATGGAAAATACACATAAAGTTAGGCAAATTTGTATTGAAATACATATACAAAACTCACATAAAATAATGTAAATTTGTATGAAAATATATAAACAAATACATATAAAATCACGTAAATTTGGATAAAATATATATACAAAATATACATTAAATATTTTAAATATGTTTAAAAATATATTATATTATATATATTTTTATTGATATTTGCGTTATTTATGTGTATTTTGTATATGTTTTCTCATAGAAATTTACATTATTTTATTGGTATTTTGTCTATTTATTTTGATACGAATTACATGATTGTGTATTTTGTACATTTTTTTATACGTATTTACATTATTTAATGTGTATTTTGTTTATATATTTTTATACAAATTTACGTTATTATATGTGTATTTGTATAAGTATTTTGATACAAATTTACATTATTTTATGTATTTTGTATATATATTTCAATTCAAATTTAGCTTATTTTATGAGTATTTTGTATATCTATTTATTTTAATTCAAAATCAAATATTTTATGTTTTTCGTATATATATTTTTATAAAAAATGCATTATTTTATGGGTATTTATAACGTAGATTTCTATAAAAATACATATACAAAATACACATAAAATTAAGTAAATACGTATAAAGAAATGTATACAAAATACACATAAAATAATGTAAATTTGTATAAATGTAAATAAACAATATACCAATAAAGAATGTGTATTTGTAAATATAAATATACAAAATGCACATAAAATAACGTAAATTTATAAAACTATATACATAAAATAACGCAAATTTCTATAAAAATATATGTACAAAAATGAACATTAGATAAATTTGCATAAAAATATATATATAAAACACATATTAAATAATGTAAATGAGTATAAAAATATGTATACAAAATACCTATGAAATAATCTAAATTCGTATCGAATTAAATTAAGAAATACCAATAAAATAATGTAATTTTGGATGAAAATATATTTTCAAAATACACATAAAATAACCTAAATACAAATACAAATATACACATAAAATAATTTAAAATTGAATGAAATAAATATACAAAATAAACATAAAATAAGGTAAATTTGTAATGAAATATATGAAAAAATACATAAAATAATGTAAATTTGTAAAAAATATATACAAATACACATTAAATAACATGAATTTGTATAAAATTTGTATCAAAATATATACTTATACACACAATAATGTATTGAAATAGATATGCAAAATACAAATTAATAATGTAAATTTGTATCAAAATATATATACGAATACTCATAAAATAGAGTAAATTTCTATGAAAATATACATACAAAATAGATATACAAAATACACATATATCTAGTTAAATTTGTATTTAAATACATGTATAAAAAACACATAAAATAATGTAGATTTGTATGAAATGAAAACAAATACATTTTATATAAAATATATATACAAAATACACATAGAATAATGTAAAAACATATCAAAATAAATACACAGAACATCAATAAAATAATGTAAATTTGTATGAAAATAAAGATGCAAAATACCCATAAAATAAAGCACATTTTTATAAAAATACATATACAAAAATACACATAGATTAATCAAATTTGTATTAAAATTAATATACAAAATGCACATACAATAAGGTAAATTTGTATTGAAAAAATATGCAAAATACACATAAAATAATGTAAATTTGTTTCAAAATATATATACGAATACACATAAAATAACGCAGATTTCTTTAGAAATATATATACAAAATACACTTGAAATAATGTAAATACGTATAAAAATATATATACAAAATACACATTAAATAATGTTAATTCGTGTCAAAATAAATAAACAAAATATCATGAAAAGAATGTGTATTTGTATGAAAATAGATATACAAAATACACATAAAACAACCTAAATTTGTATAAAACTATATACAAAAATACACAAAAATAATTTAAACTTGTATGAAAATAAATATACAAAAAACATATAAAAATAAGTAAATTTGTATTGAAATACATATACAAAATACACATAAAATAATGTAAATTTGCTTGAAAATATATAAACATATAGACTTAAAATAACGTAAATTTGTATCAAATATATATACAAAAAAAAACATTAAATAATGTAAATATGTATAAAAAAATATATACAAAACACAAATAAAATAATGTAAAATCGTATCAAAATAAATACAGAAAATATTAATAAAATAATGTAAATATGTATGAAAATTAAGATGCAAAATACCCATAAAATAACGCATTTTTTATAAAAATACAAATACAAAAAACATAAAATATTTCATTTTGTATTAAAATAAATAGATATACAAAATACACATAAAATAAGTTAAATTTGAATTGAAATATATATACAAAATACATGAAATAATGTAAATTTGTATCAAAATACCTATACAAATACACATATAATAACGTAAATTTGTATAAAAATATATATACAAAATACACATTAAATAATGTAAATACGTATAAAAAAAATGTAAAAAATACACAAATAATCATGTAATTCGTATCAAAATAAATAGACAAAATACAAATAAAATAATTTAAATTTATATTATAAAAAATATAAAAAATAAAAATAAATAACGCAAATATCAATAAAAAAATATATAATATAATATATTTTTATACATATTTAAAATATTTAAATTATATTTTGTATATATATATTTTATCCAAATCTACGTGATTTTATATGTATTTGTTTATATATTTTCATACAAATTTACATTATTTTATGTGAGTTTTGTATATGTATTTCAATACAAATTTGCCTAACTTTATGTGTATTTTGCATATCTATTTTCAAACAAATTTAAATTATTTTTGTGTATATTTGTATATATTTTTATACAAATTTTAGTTATTTTATTTGATTTTTGTAAATATATTTTCCTACAAATATACATTCTTTTATTGGAATTTTGTGTATTTAATTTTTTGCCAATTTACATTATTTTATGTGTATTTTATATATATATTTTTCTACGTATTTAAACTATTTTATGTGTATTTTATATATACATTTTCATAAAATCTACGTTATTTTATTGTGTGTATTCGTATATATTTTGTAACGTTTTATACAAATTCATGTTATTTTATGTGTATTTGTATATATATTTTCATACAAATTTATATTATTTTATGTGTATTCTTACATATATTTTATTACAAATTTACCTTATTTTATGTTTATTTTGTATATTTATTTCAATCAATTTTAAATTATTTAATGTGTATATTTGTATTTGTATTTAGGTTATTTTATGTGTTTTCTATATATATTTTCATCCAAAACTACATTATTTTATTGTTATTTTCTTAATTTAACTCGATACGAATTTAGATTATTTCATAGGTATTTTGTATACATATTTTATACTCATTTACATTATCTAATGTGTGTTTTGTATATATTTTATGCAAACTAATTTTATGTGCATTTTGTACATATATTTTATAGAAACTTAAAACGTTATTTTATGTGTATTTAGTATATGTTTTCTCACAAATTTACATTATTTAATTAGTTTTTTGTTTATTTATTTTGATACGAATGACTTGATTATTGGTGTATTTTGTAAATATTTTTTTATACGTATTTACATTACTTAATATGTATTTTGTTTATATATTTTTTTTTACAAATTTACGTTATTATATGTGTATTTGTTAAAAATATTTTGAAACGAATTTACTTTATTTCATGTATTTTGTATATATATTTCAATTCAAATTTAGCTTATTTTGTGTGTATTTTGTATATCTATTTTCATACAAATCTAATTACTTCTGTGTATTTTTGTATATAGTTTTATACAAATTTACGTTATTTTATGTGCATTTTGTATATTTATATTTATACAAATACACATTGGTATTTTGTTTATTTATATTTATACGAATCTACATTATTTTATGTGTATTTTTTATACATTTTTGATTCGTATTTACTTAATTTTATTTGTATTTTGTATATATATATATATATATATATATATATATATATATTTATATATATATATATATATATATATATATATATATATATATATATATATATATATATATATATATATATATATATATATATATATATATATATATATATATATATTTTATGTGTATTCGTATATATTATATATATTTTGAAAATTTACATTGTTTTATATGTATGTTTTGCATATCTATTTCAATACAAATTTACCTTATTGTATGTGCATTTTGTATATTTATTTTAATACAAATTTAAATATTTTATGTATTTTGGTATATATAATTTTATAAAAAATGGGTTATTTTATAGGTATTTTGCATCTTAGTTTTCATACAAATGTACATTGTTTTACTAATATTGTGCGTATATATTTTGATACGATTTTATATTATACTATTTGTGTTTTGTATATATTTTTTTATACATATTTTCATTATTTAATGTGTATTTTTTATATATATTTTATACAAATTAACGTCATTTTAAGTGTATTTGTTTATATAATTTCATTCAAATTTACATTATTTTAAGTGTATTTTGTATATGTATTTCAATACAAATTTACCTAATTTTATGTGTATTTTGTATATTTATTTTCATGCAAATTTAAATTATTTATGTTTTTTTTTGTATATACATATAGAGTAAAGTTTTATGAAAATATATATTCAAAATACATATAAAATTATGTAAATAAGTATAAAAATATATATATCAAATACACCTAAAAAAATGAATATTCGTATCAAAATAAATAAACAAAATTTCGATAAAAGAACGTATATATGTAGGAAAATAAATATACAAAATACACATAAAACAACGAAAATTTGAATAAAAGTATATACAAAAAAAGAAAAAAAATAACTTTCAATTTGTATGAAAATAGATATACAAAATACACATATAATTAGTTAAATTTAGATTTAAATACATGTTCAAAATACACATAAAATAATGTAAATTTGTATGAAATGAAAACAAATTCACATAAAATAACGTACATTTGTATAAAATAGATATAAGAAATATACATAGAATAATGTAAAATCGTATCAAAATAAATACACAGAATATCAATAAAATAATGTAATTTTGTATGAAAATAAAGATGCAAAATACCCATAAAATAAAGCATATTTTTTTAAAAATACATATACAAGAATACACATAGAATAATTGAATTTGTATTAAAATTAATATACAAAATGCACGTACAATAAGGGAAATTTGTATTGAAAAAATATACAAAATGCACATAAAACAATGTATATTTGTTTCAAAATATATATACGAATACACATAAAATGACGTATATTTCTATAGAAATATATATACAAAATACACATGAAATGACGTAAATACGTATAAAAATATATATACACAATACACATTAAATAATGTAAATTCGCATCAAAATAAATAAACAAAATATCAATAAAAGAATGTGTATTTGTATGAAAATAGATATACAAAATAAACATAAAATATTGTAAATTTGTATAAAACTCTATTAAAAAATTACACAAAAATAATTTAAATTTGTATAAAAATATATATACAAAATACACATAAAACTAGTTAAATTTCTATTGAAATACATATACAAAATACACATAAAATAATGTAAATTTGAATGAAAATATATAAACAAATATATATATTTGTTTATATATATGAAATATATATATGAATATATATATGAAATATATATAGAAAATACACATTAAATAATGTAAATATGTATAAAAAAATATATACAAAACACAAATAGAATAATATAAAATACTATCAAAATAAATACACAGAATATTAATAAAATAATGTAAATTTGTATGAAAATAAAGATGCAAAATACCCATAAAACAACGCTTTTTTTATGAAAATATATATACCAAAATACACAAAATATTTAAATTTGAATTACAATAAATATACAAAATGCACATACAATAAGGTAAATTTGTATTGAAATAGATATGCAAAATACACATAAAACAATGTAAATTTGTTTCAAAATATATATACGAATACACATAAAATAACGTAGATTTCTATAAAAATATATATACAAAATACACATAAAATGAAGTAAATACGTATAAGAAAATGTATACAAAATACACATAAAATAATGTAAATTCGTATCAAAATAAATGAACTAAATGCCAATAAAAGAATGTTTACTTATATAAATATAAATATGCAAAATACACATAAAATAACGTAAAATTGTATAAAACTATATACAAAAATAAACAAAAATAATTAAATTTGTATGGAAATAGATAAACAAAAGACACATGAAATAAGCTAAATTTGAATTGAAATAAATATAGAAATTACATAAAATAATGTAAATTTATATCAAAATATATATTCAAATACACATATATTAAAATTAATATACAAAATGCGTATATAATATGGTAAATTTGTATTGAAAAAATATGCAACATACACGTTTACTCATACAAATTTATATTATTTTATTGGTATTTTGTTTATTTATTTTGATACGAATTACATGATTATATGTGTATTTTGTACATATTTCTTATACGTATTTACATTATTTAATGTGTATTTTGTTTATATATTTTCATACAAATTTACGTTATTATATATGTATTTGTATAAATATTTTGATACAAATTTACTTTATTTCATGTATTTTGTATATATATTTCAATTCAAATTTAGCTTATTTTGTGTGTATTTTGTATATATTTTCATACAAATTAAATTACTTCTGTGTATTTTTGTATATAGTTTTATATAAATTTACGTAATTTTATGTGTTTTTTGGAGATTTATATTTATACAAATACATTCTTTTATTGGTATTTTATTTATTTATTTTGATACGAGTTTACATTATTTTATGTGTATTTTGTATACCTTTTGTTATACGTATTTACTACATTTTATGTGTATTTTGTATATATATTTTTATAGAAATCTACGTTATTTTATGTTTATTCGTATATATATTTTGAAACAAATTTACATTGTTTTATATGTATTTTGCATATCTATTTCAATACAAATTTACCTTATTGAGTATGTTTTTTGAATATTTATTTTAATACAAATTTAGTTTTTAATGTGTATTTTGGTATATATATTTTTATAAATGCGTTATTTTATGGGTATTTTGCTTCTTTATTTTCATACAAATTTACATTATTTCATTAATATTCTGTGTATTTATTTTGATACGATTTTACATTATTCTATTTGTGTTTTGTACATATTTTTTTATTCAAATTTACGTTATTTTAAGTGTATTTGATTATGTATTTTCATTCAAATTTACATTATTTTATGTGTATTTTGTGTATGTATTTCAATACAAATTTACCTAATTTTATGTGTATTTTGTATATTTATTTTTATACAAATTTAAAATATTTTTGTTTATTTTGTATATAGTTTGATACAAATTTAGGTTATTTTATGTGTATTTTGTATATCTATTTTAATACAAATACACATTCTTTTATTGATATTTTGTTTATTTATTTTGACGCGAATTTTATGTGAATTTGTTTTCATTTCATACAAATTTACATTATTTTATGTATTTTGTACATAATTAAATACAAATTTAACTAATTATATGTGTATTTTGTATATCTATTTTCATACAAATTGAAATTTATTTTTTGTTTTTTGTATATATTTTATTAAAATTTTCGTAATCTTATAAAAATATATATACCAAAATACACATAAAATATTTAAATTTGCATTGAAATAAATATACAAAATGCACATACAATAAGGTAAATTTGTATTGAAAGAGATATGCAAAAATACATATAAAACAATGTAAATTTGTTTCAAAATATATATACGATTACAAATAAAAAACGTAGATTTCTATAAAAAAAATGTATACAAAATACACATAAAATAAAGTAAATACGTATAAAAAATGTATACAAAATACACATAAAATAATTTAAATTCGAATTAAAATATATAAACAAAATACAAATACACTAATGTTTTTGTTGATAAATATAAATATACAAAATAAACATAAAAAATAAACGTAAAATAAGGTTTATTTGTAAAAATATATGTAAAAATACACATAAAATAATGTAAATTTATATAAAATATATATACAAATACACATAAAATACCATGAATTTGTATAAAATATATATTCAAAATAAATATTAAATAATGTAAAAGCGTATAAAAATATATATACAAAGTACATATAAAATAATGTAAATGTGTATCACTATAAATCAACAAAACACCAATAAAATGATATATATTTGAATGAAAATAACTACAAAAATACATAGAAATAATTTGAGTTTGTATGAAAATAGATATACAAAATACAAATAAAACTAGGTAAATTTCTTTTGAAATGTATATACAAAATACCCATAAAATATTGTAAATTTGTGTCAAAATATATAAACAAATACACATAAAATAACGTAAATTTGTATGAAAATATATACAAATACACATAGAATAATGTCAATTCGTATCAAAATGAATGAGCAGAATATCAATAAAATAATGTAAATTTGTATGAAAATAAAGATGCAAAATACCCAAAAAATAAAGCATGTTTATAAAAATACAGATACAAAAAATACACATCGAATAATTAAATTTGTATTAAAATTAATATACAAAATGCGTATATAATAAGGTAAATTTGTATTGAAAAAATATGCAACATACACGTTTACTCATACAAATTTATATTATTTTATTGGTATTTTGTTTATTTATTTTGATACGAATTACATGATTATTTGTGTATTTTGTACATATTTTTTTATACGTATTTACATTATTTAATGTGTATTTTGTTTATATATTTTCATACAAATTTATGTTATTATATGTGAATTTGTATAAATATTTTGATACAAATTTACTTTATTTCATGTATTTTGTATATATATTTCAATTCAAATTTAACTTATTTTGTGTGTATTTTGTATATATTTTCATACAAATTAAATTACTTCTGTGTATTTTTGTATATAGTTTTATGTAAATTTACGTTATTTTATGTGTATTTTGTATATATATATTTATACAAATACACATTCTTTTATTTGTATTTTGTTTATTTATTTTGATACGAGTTTACATTATTTTATGTGTTTTTTGTATACATTTTTTTATACGTATTTACTTCATTTTATTTGTATTTTGTATATATATTTTTATAGAAATCTACGTTATTTTATGTGTATTCGTATATATATTTTGAAACAAATTCACATTGTTTTATATGTATTTTGCATATCTATTTCAATACAAATTTACCTTATTGTATGTGTTTTTTGTATATTTATTTTAATACAAATTTAATTTTTTGATGTGTATTTTGGTATATATATTTTTATAAATAAAAAATGCGTTATTTTATGGGTATTTTGCTTCTTTATTTTCATACAAATTTATATTATTTTATTAATATTCTGTGTATTTATTTTGATACGATTTTACATTATTCTATTTGTGTTTTGTACATAATTTTTTATACAAATTTCGTTATTTTAAGTGTATTTGTTTATGTATTTTCATTCAAATTTACATTATTTTATGTGTATTTTGTGTATGTATTTCACGAGAAATTTACCTAATTTTGTGTATTTTTTATATTTTTTTTCATACAAATTTAAAATATTTTTGTGTATTTTTGTATATAGTTTGATACAAATTTTAGTTATTTTATGTGTATTTTGTATATATATTTTCATACAAATACACATTCTTTTATTGATATTTTGTTTATTTATTTTGACGTGAATTTACATTATTTAATGTGTATTTTGTATATATATTTTCATACAAATACACATTCTTTTATTGGTATTTTTTTTTTTTTGATACTAATTTACAGTATTTTATGTGTATTTTGTATACATTTTTTATACGTATTTTCTTAATTTTATGTGTATTTTGTATATATATTTTTATAGAAATCTACCTTATTTCATGTGTATTCGTATATATATTTTGAAACAAATTTACATTGTTTATATGTATTTTGCATATCTATTTTTGTGTATTCTGTATTTATTTTTGTTATACATAGAATAATGTAAAATCGTATCAAAATATGTACACAGAATATCAATAAAATAATTTAAATTTGTATGAAAATAAAGATGCAAAATACCCATAAGATAAAGCATATTTTTTTTAAATATACATATACAAAAATACACATAGAATAATTAAATTTGTATTAAAATTAATATACAAAATGCACACATACAATAAGGTAAATTTGTATTGAAAAAAAAACCGCAAAATACAAATAAAACAATGTAAATTTGTTTCAAAATATATATACGAATACACATAAAATAACGTAGATTTCTATAGAAATATATATACAAAATACACATGAAATTATGTAAATACGTATAAAAATATATATATAAAATACATATTAAGTAATGTAAATTCGTGACAAAATAAATAAACAAAATATCATGAAAAGAATGTGTATTTGTATGAAAATAAATAATAGATAATAAATTTGTATGTAATATATATGCAAGATACACATTAAATAATGTAGATATGTATAAAAAAAATATATACAAAAAAACAAATAGAATAATATAAAATCGTATAAAAATAAATACACCGAATATTAATAAAATAATGTAAATTTGTATGAAAATAAAGATTCAAAATTCAGATAAAATAGATCATTTCTTATAAAAATATATATACGAAAATACACATAAATATTTAAATTTGTATTGAAATAAATATACAAAATGCACATACAATAAGGTAAACTTCTGCTGAAAGAGATATGCAAAATACATATAAAAATAACGTAGATTTCAGTAAAAATATATATACAAAATACACATAAAATTATGTAAATACGTATAAAAAAATGTAAACAAAATACACATAAAATAATATAAATTCGAAACAAAATAAATAAACAAAATACCAATAAAAGAATGTGTATTTGTTTTGTGTATTTTTGTATATAGTTTTATACAAATTTACGATATTTTGTGTATTTTGTATATTTATATTTATACAAATACACATTCTTTTACTGGTATTTTGTTTATTTATTTTGATACGATTTTTATGTGTATTTTGTATTCATTTTTTTATACGTATTTACTTCATTTTATGTGTATTCTGTATAAATTTTAATAGAAATCAACGTTATTTTATGTGTATTCGTATATATATTTTAAAACAAATTTACATTGTTTTATATGTATTTTGCATATCTATTTCAATACAAATTTACCTTACAGTATGTGCATTTTTTATATTTATTTTAATACAAATTATAATATTTTATGTGTATTTTTATAAAAAAATGCGTTATTTCATGGCTATTTTGCATCTTTATTTTCATACAAATTTGCATTTTTTAATTAATATTCTGAGTATTTATTTTGATACGATTTTACATTATTCTATTTGTGTTTTGTATATATTTTTTTATACATATTTACATTATTTAATGTGTATTTTGTATATATATTTGATACAAATTTACGTTATTTTAAGTGTATATGTTTAAATATTTTCATTCAAATTTCCATTATTTTATGTGTATTTTGTATATGTACTTCAATACAAATTTACCTAATTTTATGTGTATTTTGTATATTTATTTTCATACAAATTTAAATTATTTTTGTGTATTTTTGCATATAGTTTTATACAAACTTAGGTTATTTTATGAATATTTTGTATATCTATTTTCATACAAATACACATTCTTTTATTGATTTTTTTTTTGACAGGAATTTAAATTATTTAATGTGTATTTTGTATATATATATTTTTATACGTATTTACATCATTTCATGTGTATTTTGTATATATTTTTCTATAGAAATCTACGTTATTTTATGTGTATTCGTATATAGATTTTTGAACAAATTTACGCTTTAATGTGCATTTTGTATATTTTTTCAATACAAGTTTACCTTATTGTACGTGCATTTTGTATATTAATTTTAACACAAATTTAATTATTCTACGTGTATTTTTGTATATGTCTTTTTAAAAAAATATGCTTTATTTTATGGGTATTTTGCATCTTTATTTTCATACAAAATTACATTATTATATTGATATTCTGTGTATTTATTTTGATACGATTTTACATTACTCTATGTGTATTTTGTATATATTTTTTATTTAGTTTAGCTTATTTTATGTGTATTTTGTATATCTATTTATTTTAATACAAAATCAAATATTTTATGTTTTTTCGTAAATATATTTTTATAAAAAATGCGTTATTTTATGGGTATTTTGCATCTTAATTTTCATACAAATTTACATTATTTTATTACTATTTTCTGTATTTATTTTGATACGATTTTACATTAATTTATTTGTGTTTTGTATATATATTTTTTATACATATATACATTATTTAATGTGTTTTTTGTATATATATTTGATAAAAATTTACGTTATTTTAAGTCTATATGTTTATATATTTTCATTCAAATTTACATTATTTTATGTGTATTTTGTTTATGTATTTCAATACAAATTTACCTAATTATATGTTTTTTGTATATTTATTTTCATACAAGTTTAAATTATTTTTGTGTCTTTTTGTTTATAGTTTTATACAAATTTAGGTTATTTTATGTGTATTTTGTATATCTATTTTCATACAAATACACATTCTTTTCATGATATTTTGTTGATTTATTTTGACACGAATTAACATTATTTAATGTGTATTTTGTATATATATTTTTATACATATTTATATTATTTCAAGTGTATTTTGCATATATATTTCTATAGAAATCTGCGTTATTTTATGTGTATTCGTATATATATTTTGAAACAAATTTACATTGTTTTATGTGTATTTTGCATATTTTTTCAATACAAATTTACCTTATTGTATGTGCATTTTGTATATTAATTTTTATTCAAATTTGATTAATCTATGTGTATTTTTGTATATGTATTTTTATAAAAATATGCTTTATTTTATGGGTATTTTGCATCTTTATTTTCATACAAATTTACATTATTTTATTGATATTCTGTGTATTTATTTTAATATCATTTTACATTATTCTATTTTCATTTTGTATATATACTTTATATAAAATGTATTTCTTTTCATTTCATACAAATCTACATTATTTTATGTATTTTTTGTACATGTATACACATTAAATATTTAAATTTGTATTGAAATAAATATACAAAATGCACATACAATAAGGTAAACTATTGAAAGAGATATGCAAAAATACATATAAAACAATGTAAATTTGTTTAAAAATATATATACGAATACACATAAATTAACGTAGATTTCTATAAAAATATATGTACAAAATACACATAAAATTAAGTAAATACGTATAAAAAAATGTAAATAAAATACACATAAAATAATGTAAATTCGAAACAAAATAAATAAACAAAATACCAATAAAAGAATGTGTATTTGTATAAATATAAATGTACAAAATACACATACAAAATAAACATAAAATAAGGTAAATTTGTAATGAAATATATGTACAAAATACACATAAAATAATGTAAATTTATATGAAAATATATATACAAATACACATAAAATACCATGAATTTGTATAAAATTATATATTCAAAATAAATATTAAATAATGTAAATGCGTATAAAAATATATATACAAAGTACATATAAAATAATGTAAATTCGTATCAATATAAATCAACAAAATACCAATAAAATAATATATATTTGAATGAAAATAGATTTACAAAATACACATAACATAACTAAAATTTGTATTGAAATATATACAAAAATACATAAAAATAATTTGAGTTTGTATGAAAATAAATATTCAAAATACATATAAAACTAGGTAAATTTCTTTTGAAATATATATACAAAATACCCATAAAATATTGTAAATTTGTGTCAAAATATATAAACAAATACACATAAAATAACTTAAAATAACTTAAATATGTATCAAATATATATACAAAAAACACATTAAATAATGTAAATATGTATAAAAATATATATACAAAACATAAATAAAATAATGTAAAATCGTATCAAAATAAATACAGAAAATATTAATAAAATAATGTAAATTTGTATGAAAATTAAGATGCAAAATACCCATAAAATAACGCATTTTTTATAAAAGTATATACGAAAAAACATAAAATATTTGATTTTGTATTAATATAAATAGATATACATTCTTTTATTGGTATTTTGTTTATTTATTTTCTTTCGAATTTACATTATTTTATGTGTATTTTGTTTACATTTTTTTATACGTATTTACTTAATTTTATGTGTATTTTGTAAATATATTTTTATAGAAATCTACGTTATTTTATGTGTATTCGTATATATATTTTGAAACAAATTTCCATTGTTTTATATGTATTTTTGCATATCTCTTTCAATAGAAGTTTACCTTATTGTATGTGCATTTTGTATATTTATTTCAATACAAATTTAAATATTTTATGTGTATTTTGTTATATATATTTTTTTATAAGAAATGCGCTATTTGATGGGAATTTTGCATCTTTATTTTCATACAAATTTACATTATTTTATTAATATTCGGTGTATTTATTTTGATACGATTTTTCATAATTCTATTTGTTTTTTGTATATATTTTTTTTATACAGATTTACATTATTCAAATGTATCTTGCATATATATTACATACAAATTTATTATCTATTATTTATTTTCATACAAATACACATTCTTTTCATGATATTTTATTAATTTTTTTTGTCACGAATTTACATTACTTAATATGTATTTTATATATATATTTTTATACGTATTTACATAATATGTGTATTTTGTATATATATTTCTATAGAAATCTACGTTATTTTATGTGTATTCGTATATAAATTTTGAAACAAATTTACACTGTTTTATTTGTATTTTGCGTTTTTTTTTCAATACAAATTTACCTTATTGTATGTGTGCATTTTGTATATTAATTTTAATATAAATTTAATTATTCTATGTGTATTTTTGTATATGTATTTAAAAAAAAAAATGCTTTATCTTTATCTTTGCATCTTTATTTTCATACAAATTTAAATTATTTTATTGATATTCTGTGTACTTATTTTGATACGATTTTACATTATTCTATGTATAACAAAAATAAATACAGAATGCACAAAAATAGATATGCAAAATACATATAAACAATGTAAATTTGTTTCAAAATATATATACGAATACTCATGAAATAAGGTAGATTTCTATAAAAATATATATACAAAATACACATAAAATTAAGTAAATACGTATAAAAATGTATACAAAATACACATAAAATAATGTAAATTAGTATCAAAATAAATAAACAAAATAATATATATATATATATATATATATATATATATATATATATATATATATATATATATATATATATATATATATATATATATATA
Organism: Eriocheir sinensis; assembly: GCF_024679095.1. Lineage (NCBI taxonomy): Eukaryota > Metazoa > Arthropoda > Malacostraca > Decapoda > Varunidae > Eriocheir > Eriocheir sinensis. The sequence goes on along the minus strand of NW_026112044.1, from coordinate 73,466 downwards.
TATATATATATATATATATATATATATATATATATATATATATATATATATATATATATACAACATACACATTAAATAATATAAATTTGTTTAAACTATACAAAATACAGATGAAATGATGTAAATACGTATAAAAATATATATACAAAATGCACATTAAATAATGTAAATTCGCGTCAAAATAAATAAATAAAATATCAGTAAAAGAATGTGTATTTGTATGAAAATACATATACAAAATACACATAAAATAACTTAAATTTGTATCAAACTATATACAAAAATACACAAAAATATTTTAAATTTGTATGAAAATATATATACAAAATACACATAAAATTAGGGAAATTTGTATTGAAATACATACACAAAATACACAAAAAATAATGTAAATTTGAATGAAAATACATAAACAAATACACTTAAAGTAACGTAAATTTGTATTAAAAAAATATGTACAAAACACAAATAGAATAATGTAAAATCGTATCAAAATAAATACACAGAATATTAATAAAATAATGTAAATTTGTATGAAAATAAAGAGCCAAAATACCCATAAAATAACGCATTTTTTTATTTATAAAAATATATATACCAAAATACACATCAAAAAAATAAATTTGTATTTAAATAAATATACAAAAAACACATACAATAAGGTACATTTGTATTGAAATAGATATGGAAAATACATTTAAAACAATGTAAATTTGTTTCAAAATATATATACGAATACACATAAAATAACGTAGATTTCTATAAAAATATATATACAAAATACACATAAAATGAAGTAAATACGTATAAAAAAATGTATACAAAATACACATAAAATAATGTAAATTCGTATCAAAATAAATAAACAAAATACCAATAAAAGAATGTGTATTTGTATGAATATAAATATACAAAATACACATAAAATAACGTAAATTTATATAAAACTATATACAAAAATACACAGAAGTAATTAAATTTGTATGAAAATATATACAAAATACACACGAAATAAGCTAAATTTGAATTGAAATACATATACAAAATACAAGAAATAAAGTAAATTTGTATCAAAATATTTATACAAATACACATATAATAACGTAAATTTGTATGAAAATATATAAACAAAATACACATTAAATAATGTAAATACGTATAAAAAATATGTACAAAATACATATATAATCATGTAATTCGTATCAAAATAAATAAACAAAATACCAATAAAATAATATAAATTTGTATGAGTAAACGTGTATGTTGCATAATTTTTCAATACAAATTTACCTTATTATATACGCATTTTGTATATTAATTTTAATTCAAATTTAATTATTCGATGTGTATTTTTGTATATGTATTTTTATAAACATATGCTTTATTTTTTGGGTATTTTGCATCTTTATTTTCATACAAATTTACATTATTTTATTGATATTCTGCTCATTCATTTTGATACGAATTGACATTATTCTATGTGTATTTTGTATATATTTTTCATACAAATTTACGTTATTTTATGTGTATTTGCTTATATATTTTGACACAAATTTACAATATTTTATGGGTATTTTGTATATACATTTCAAAAGAAATTTACCTAGTTTTATGTGTTTTTCGTATATCTATTTTCATACAAACTCAAATTATTTCTATGTATTTTTGTATATATTTTAATACAAATTTTAGTTATGTTATGTGTATTTTGTAAATTTATTTTCATTCAAATATATATTATTTTATTGGTGTTTTGTTGATTTATATTGATACGAGTTTACATTATTTTATATGTACTTTGTATATATATTTTTATACGCTTTAACTTATTTAATATTTATTTCGAATATATATTTTTATACAAATTCATGGTATTTTATGTGTATTTGTATATATATTTTATATAAATTTACATTATTTTATGTGTATTTTGTACATATATTTTTTTACAAATCTACCTTATTTTATGTTTATTTTGAATGTGTATTTTCTATATTTATATTTATCCAAATACACATTCTTTTATTGGTATTTTGTTTATTTATTTTAATTCGAATTTACATTATTTTATGTGTTTTTTGAATATATTTTTTTTATACGTATTTACTTAATTTTATGTGTATTTTGTATATATATTTTTATAGAAATCTACGTTTTTTTATTTGTATTCGTATGTATATTTTGAAACAAATTTACATTGTTTTATATGTATTTTTGTATATCTCTTTCAATACAAATTTACCTTCTTGTATGTGCATTTTGTATATTTATTTCAATGCAAATTTAAATATTTTATGTGTTTTTTGGTATATATATTTTTATAAGATTACGAAAATTTGAATAAAAATATATACAAAAAAACAAAACAAAATAAATTTCAATTTGTATGAAAATAGATATACAAAATACACATATAATTAGTTAAATTTGTATTTAAATACATATACAAAGTACACATAAAATAATGTAAATTTGTATGAAATAAAAACAAATTCACATAAAATTCGCGTCAAAATAAATAAACAAAATATCAATAAAAGAATGTGTATTTGTATGAAAATAGATATACAAAATACACATAAAATAACCTAAATTTGTATCAAACTATATACAAAATTACACAAAAATATTTTAAATTTGTATGAAAATAAATATACAAAATACACACAAAATTAGGTAAATTTGTATTGAAATACATACACAAAATACACATAAAATAATGTAAATTTGAATGAAAATACATAAACAAATACTCTTAAAATAACGTAAATTTGTATAAAAAAATATGTACAAAACACAAATAGAATAATGTAAAATCGTATCAAAATAAATACACAGAATATTAATAAAATAATGTAAATTTGTATGAAAATAAAGAAGCAAAATACCCATAAAATAACGCATTTATAAAAATAAATATACCAAAATACACATAAAAAAATTAAATTTGTATTAAAATAAATATACAAAAAACACATACAATAAGGTAAATTTGTATTGAAATAGATATGCAAAATACATATAAAACAATGTAAATTTGTTTCAAAATATATATACGAATACACATAAAATAACGTAGATTTCTATAAAAATTAATATACAAAATACACATAAAATGAAGTAAATACGCATTAAAAAAATGTATACAAAATACACATAAAATAATGTAAATTCGTATCAAAATAAATAAACAAAATACCAATAAAAGAATGTGTATTTGTATAAATATAAATATACAAAATACACAGAAAATAACGTAAATTTATATAAAACTATATACAAAAATACACAGTAGTAATTAAATTTGTATGAAAATATATACAAAATACACACAAAATAAGCTAAATTTGAATTGAAATATATATACAAAATACATGAAATAAAGTAAATTTGTATCAAAATATTTATACAAATACACATATAATAACGTAAAATTGTATGAAAATATATAAACAAAATACACATTAAATAATGTAAATACGTATAAAGAAATATGTACAAAATACACATATAATCATGTAATTCGTATCAAAATAAATAAACGAAATACCAATAAAATAATATAAATTTGTATGAGTAAACGTGTATGTTGCATATTTTTTCAATACAAATTTACCTTATTATATACGCATTTTGTATATTAATTTTAATATATGTGTATTTGAATATATATTTTGATACAAATTTACATTATTTTATGTATTTTCTATATTTATTTCAATTCAAATTTAGCTTATTTTATGTGTCTTTTGTGTATCTATTTTCATACAAATTTAATTATTTTTGTTTATTTTTGTATATAGTTTTATACAATTTTACGTTATTTTATGTGTATTTTGTATATTTATATTGATACAAGTAAACATTCTTTTATTGGCATTTAGTTTATTTATTTTGATACGAGTTTACATTATTTTATGTGTATTTTGTATACATTTTCTTATACGTATTTACTTCATTTTATGTGTATTTTGTATATATATTTTTATAGAAATCTACGTTATTTTATGTGTATTCGTATATATATTTTGAAACAAATTTACATTGTTTTATGTGTATTTTGCATATCTATTTCAATACAAATTTACCTTATTGTATGTGCATTTTGTATATTTATTGTAATACAAATTTAAATATTTTATGTGTATTTTGGTATATATATTTTCATAAAAAATGCGTTGTTTTATGGGTATTTTGCATCTTAGTTTTCATACAAATGTACATTATTTTATTAATATTGTGTATATATTTTGATACTATTTTACATTATTCTATTTGTGTTTTGTATATATTTTTTTATACATATTTACATTATTTAATGTGTATTTTCTATATATATTTCATACAAATTTACGTTATTTTAAGTGTATTTGTTTATATATTTTCTTTCAAATTTACATTATTTTATGTGTATTTTGTATATGTATTTCAATAAAAATGTAACTAGTTTTTTGTGTATTTTGTATATATATTTTTATACAAATTTAAATTATTTTTGTGTATTTTTTTTAATAGAGTTTTATACAAATTTACAATATTTTATGTGTATTTTGTATATCTATTTTCATACAAATACACATTCTTTTATTGCTATTTTGTTTATTTATTTTGATGCGAATTTACATTATTTAATGTGTATTGTGTATATATATTTTTATACGTATTTACGTCATTTCATGTGTATTTTGTATATATATTTCTATAGAATTATACGTTATTTTATGTGTATTCGTATATATATTTTGAAACAAATATACATTGTTTTATGTGCATTTTGTATATTTTTTCAATACAAATTTCCCTTATTGTACGTGCATTTTGTATATTAATATTAATACAAATTCAATTATTCTATGTGTATTCTTGTATATGTATTTAAAAAAAAATATGCTTTATTTTATGGGTATTTTGCATCTTTATTTTCAAACAAAATTACATTATTTTATTGATATTCTGTGTATTTATTTTGATACGATTTTACTTTATTCTATGTATATTTTGTATATCTATTTTATACAAATGTACGTTATTTTATGTGAATTTGTTTTCATTTCATACAAATTTACATTATTTTATGTGTATTTTGTACATGTATTTAAATACAAATCTAACTAATTATGTGTATTTTGTATATCTATTTTCATACAAATTGAAAGTTATTTTTTTTGTTATTTTGGATATACTTTTATTCAAATTTTTGTAATTTTGTGTATTTTGTATATTTATTTTCCTACAAATATACGTTCTTTTATCGGAATTTTGTTTATTTATTTTGATATGAATTTTCATTTTTTTAGGTGTATTTGATATATATATTTTTATACTTATTTACATAATTTTCTATGTATTTTGAATATATATTTTCATAGAAATTTTCTCTATATGTATATACAAAAAAACACAAAAATAATTTAAATTTGTATGAAAATAAATATACAAAATACACATAAAATTAGGTAAATTTGTATTGAAATACATATACAAAATACACTTAAAATAATGTAAATTTGAATGAAATTCTATAAACAAATACACTTAAAATGACGTTAATTTGTATAAAATATATATAAAAAATACACATTAAATAATGAAAATATGTATAAAAAAATATATACAAAACACAAATAGTATAATATAAAATCGTATCAAAATATATACACAGAATATTAATAAAATAATGTACATTTGTATGAAAACTAAGATGCAAAATACCTATAAAATAACGCATTTTTTATAAAATTATATATACCAAAATACACATAAAATATTTGAATTTGTATTAAAATAAATATGCAAAATGCACATACAATAAGGTAAATTTGTATTGAAATAGATATGCAAAAAACATATAAAGCAATGTAAATTTGTTTCAAAATATATATATGAATACACATAAAATAACGTAGATTTCTATTAATATATATATACAAAATACAAATAAAATTCCAATAAAAGAATGTGTATTTGTATAAATATAAATATACAAAATGCACATAAAATAACGTAAATTTATATAAAACTATATACATAAAATAACGCAAATTTCTATAAAAATATATGTACAAAAATGAACATAAGATAAATTTGCATAAAAATATATATTCAAAACACACATTAATTAATGTAAATGAGTATAAAAATATGAATACAAAATACCTATGAAATAATCTAAATTCGTATCGAATTAAATTAAGAAAATACCAATATAATAATGTAATTTTAAATGAAAATATATATACAAAATACACATAAAATAACCTAAATACAAATACAAATATACACATAAAATAATTTAAAATTGAATGAAATAAATATACAAAATAAACATAAAATAAGGTATATTTGTAATGAAATATGTGAAAAAATACACATAAAATAATATAAATTTGTATGAAAATATATATACAAATACACATTAAATAACATGAATTTGTATAAAATTTGTATCAAAATATATACTTATACACACAATAAAATAACGTAATTTTTTATGAAAATGTATATACAAAATACACATAAAATAATTTAAATACGTAGAAAAATATATATACAAAAAACACATAAAATAATGTAAATATGAATGAAAATATATAAATAAATACACATAAAATAATGTAAATTTGGATAAAATATATATACAAAATGAACCTTAAAAAATGTAAATATGTATAAAAAAATATATACAAAAACACATAAAATAATGTTAAATCGTATCAAAATAAAAAAAGAGAATATCAATAAAATAATGCAAATTTGTATGAAAATAAAGATGCAAAATATCCATATAATAACGCATATTTGCATAAAAATATATATACAAAAATACATATAAATAATTAAATTTGTATTAAAATAAATATACAAAATGCACGTTCAATAAAGTAAATTTGTATTGAAATAGATATGCAAAATACAAATTAATAATGTAAATTTGTATCAAAATATATATACGAATACTCATAAAATAGAGTAAATTTCTATGAAAATATACATACAAAATAGATATACAAAATACACATATATCTAGTTAAATTTGTATTTAAATACATGTATAAAAAACACATAAAATAATGTAGATTTGTATGAAATGAAAACAAATACATTTTATATAAAATATATATACAAAATACACATAGAATAATGTAAAAACATATCAAAATAAATACACAGAACATCAATAAAATAATGTAAATTTGTATGAAAATAAAGATGCAAAATACCCATAAAATAAAGCACATTTTTATAAAAATACATATTCAAAAATACACATAGATTAATCAAATTTGTATTAAAATTAATATACAAAATGCACATACAATAAGGTAAATTTGTATTGAAAAAATATGCAAAATACACATAAAATAATGTAAATTTGTTTCAAAATATATATACGAATACACATAAAATAACGCAGATTTCTTTAGAAATATATATACAAAATACACTTGAAATAATGTAAATACGTATAAAAATATATATACAAAATACACATTAAATAATGTTAATTCGTGTCAAAATAAATAAACAAAATATCATGAAAAGAATGTGTATTTGTATGAAAATAGATATACAAAATACACATAAAACAACCTAAATTTGTATAAAACTATATACAAAAATACACAAAAATAATTTAAACTTGTATGAAAATAAATATACAAAAAACATATAAAAATAGGTAAATTTGTATTGAAATACATATACAAAATACACATAAAATAATGTAAATTTGCTTGAAAATATATAAACATATAGACTTAAAATAACGTAAATTTGTATCAAATATATATACAAAAAAAAACATTAAATAATGTAAATATGTATAAAAAAATATATACAAAACACAAATAAAATAATGTAAAATCGTATCAAAATAAATACAGAAAATATTAATAAAATAATGTAAATATGTATGAAAATTAAGATGCAAAATACCCATAAAATAACGCATTTTTTATAAAAATACAAATACGAAAAAACATAAAATATTTCATTTTGTATTAAAATAAATAGATATACAAAATACACATAAAATAAGTTAAATTTGAATTGAAATATATATACAAAATACATGAAATAATGTAAATTTGTATCAAAATACCTATACAAATACACATATAATAACGTAAATTTGTATAAAAATATATATACAAAATACATTAAATAATGTAAATACGTATAAAAAATGTAAAAAATACACAAATAATCATGTAATTCGTATCAAAATAAATAGACAAAATACCAATAAAATAATGTAAATTTCTATGAGAAAACATATACAAAATACATAAATAATAACGCAAATATCAATAAAAAAATATATAATATAATATATTTTTATACATATTTAAAATATTTAAATTATATTTTGTATATATATATTTTATCCAAATCTACGTGATTTTATATGTATTTGTTTATATATTTTCATACAAATTTACATTATTTTATGTGAGTTTTGTATATGTATTTCAATACAAATTTGCCTAACTTTATGTGTATTTTGCATATCTATTTTCAAACAAATTTAAATTATTTTTGTGTATATTTGTATATATTTTATACAAATTTTAGTTATTTTATTTGTTTTTGTAAATATATTTTCCTACAAATATACATTCTTTTATTGGAATTTTGTATTTAATTTTTGCCAATTTACATTATTTTATGTGTATTTTGTATATATATTTTTCTACGTACTTAAACTATTTTATGTGTATTTTATATATACATTTTCATAAAAAATCTACGTTATTTTATTGTGTGTATTCGTATATATTTTGTAACGTTTTATACAAATTCATGTTATTTTATGTGTATTTGTATATATATTTTCATACAAATTTATATTATTTTATGTGTATTCTTACATATATTTTATTACAAATTTACCTTATTTTATGTTTATTTTGTATATTTATTTCAATCAATTTTAAATTATTTAATGTGTATATTTGTATTTGTATTTAGGTTATTTTATGTGTGTTTTCTATATATATTTTCATCCAAAACTACATTATTTTATTGTTATTTTCTTAATTTAACTCGATACGAATTTAGATTATTTCATAGGTATTTTGTATACATATTTTTATACTCATTTACATTATCTAATGTGTGTTTTGTATATATTTTTTATGCAAACTAATTTTATGTGCATTTTTGTACATATATTTTTATAGAAACTTAAAACGTTATTTTATGTGTATTTAGTATATGTTTTCTCATACAAATTTACATTATTTAATTAGTTTTTTGTTTATTTATTTTGATACGAATGACTTGATTATTGGTGTATTTTGTAAATATTTTTTTATACGTATTTACATTACTTAATATGTATTTTGTTTATATATTTTTTTTTACAAATTTACGTTATTATATGTGTATTTGTTAAAAATATTTTGAAACGAATTTACTTTATTTCATGTATTTTGTATATATATTTCAATTCAAATTTAGCTTATTTTGTGTGTATTTTGTATATCTATTTTCATACAAATCTAATTACTTCTGTGTATTTTTGTATATAGTTTTATACAAATTTACGTTATTTTATGTGCATTTTGTATATTTATATTTATACAAATACACATTGGTATTTTGTTTATTTATATTTATACGAATTTACATTATTTTATGTGTATTTTGTATACATTTTTGATTCGTATTTACTTAATTTTATTTGTATTTTGTATATATATATATATATATATATATATATATATATATATATATATATATATATATATATATATATATATATATATATATATATATATATATATATATATATATATATATATATATATATATATATATATATATATATATATATATATATATATATTTATAGAAATCTACGTTATTTTATGTGTATTCGTATATATATTTTGAAACAAATTTACATTGTTTTATATGTTTTTTGCATATCTATTTCAATACAAATTTACCTTATTGTATGTGCATTTTGTATATTTATTTTAATACAAATTTAAATATTTTATGTGTATTTTGGTATATATAATTTTATAAAAAATGGGTTATTTTATAGGTATTTTGCATCTTAGTTTTCGTACAAATGTACATTGTTTTACTAATATTCTGCGTATATATTTTGATACGATTTTATATTATACTATTTGTGTTTTGTATATTTTTTTTTATACATATTTTCATTATTTAATGTGTATTTTTTATATATATTTTATACAAATTAACGTCATTTTAAGTGTATTTGTTTATATAATTTCATTCAAATTTACATTATTTTAAGTGTATTTTGTATATGTATTTCAATACAAATTTACCTAATTTTATGTGTATTTTGTATATTTATGCAAATTTAAATTATTTATGTGTTTTTTTGTATATACATATAGAGTAAAGTTCTATGAAAATATATATTCAAAATACATATAAAATTATGTAAATAAGTATAAAAATATATATATCAAATACACCTAAAAAAATGAATATTCGTATCAAAATAAATAAACAAAATTTCGATAAAAGAACGTATATATGTAGGAAAATAAATATACAAAATACACATAAAACAACGAAAATTTGAATAAAAGTATATTAAAAAAAAAAAAAATTCAATTTGTATGAAAATAGATATACAAAATACATATATAATTAGTTAAATTTAGATTTAAATACATGTTCAAAATACACATAAAATAATGTAAATTTGTATGAAATGAAAACAAATTCACATAAAATAACGTACATTTGTATAAAATAGATATAAAAAATATACATAGAATAATGTAAAATCGTATCAAAATAAATACACAGAATATCAATAAAATAATGTAATTTTGTATGAAAATAAAGATGCAAAATACCCATAAAATAAAGCATATTTTTTTAAAAATACATATACAAGAATACACATAGAATAATTGAATTTGTATTAAAATTAATATACAAAATGCACGTACAATAAGGGAAATTTGTATTGAAAAAATATACAAAATGCACATAAAACAATGTATATTTGTTTCAAAATATATATACGAATACACATAAAATGACGTATATTTCTATAGAAATATATATACAAAATACACATGAAATGACGTAAATACGTATAAAAATATATATACACAATACACATTAAATAATGTAAATTCGCATCAAAATAAATAAACAAAATATCAATAAAAGAATGTAAATTTGTATGAAAATATATATACAAATACATATAAAATATTGTAAATTTGTATTGAAATATATAGAAAATACACATTAAATAATGTAAATATGTATAAAAAAATATATACAAAACACAAATAGAATAATATAAAATACTATCAAAATAAATACACAGAATATTAATAAAATAATGTAAATTTGTATGAAAATAAAGATGCAAAATACCCATAAAACAACGCTTTTTTTATGAAAATATATATACCAAAATACACAAAATATTTAAATTTGTATTACAATAAATATACAAAATGCACATACAATAAGGTAAATTTGTATTGAAATAGATATGCAAAATACACATAAAACAATGTAAATTTGTTTCAAAATATATATACGAATACATAAAATAACGTAGATTTCTATAAAAATATATATACAAAATACACATAAAATGAAGTAAATACGTATAAGAAAATGTATACAAAATACACATAAAATAATGTAAATTCGTATCAAAATAAATGAATGTTTACTTATATAAATATAAATATGCAAAATACACATAAAATAACGTAAAATTGTATAAAACTATATACAAAAATAAACAAAAATAATTAAATTTGTATGGAAATAGATAAACAAAAGACACATGAAATAAGCTAAATTTGAATTGAAATAAATATAGAAATTACATAAAATAATGTAAATTTGTATCAAAATATATATTCAAATACACATATATTAAAATTAATATACAAAATGCGTATATAATATGGTAAATTTGTATTGAAAAAATATGCAACATACACGTTTACTCATACAAATTTATATTATTTTATTGGTATTTTGTTTATTTATTTTGATACGAATTACATAATTATATGTGTATTTTGTACATATTTCTTTATACGTATTTACATTATTTAATGTGTATTTTGTTTATATATTTTCATACAAATTTACGTTATTATATATGTATTTGTATAAATATTTTGATACAAATTTACTTTATTTCATGTATTTTGTATATATATTTCAATTCAAATTTAGCTTATTTTGTGTGTATTTTGTATATATTTTCATACAAATTAAATTACTTCTGTGTATTTTTGTATATAGTTTTATATAAATTTACGTAATTTTATGTGTTTTTTGTATATTTATATTTATACAAATACACATTCTTTTATTGGTATTTTATTTATTTATTTTGATACGAGTTTACATTATTTTATGTGTATTTTGTATACCTTTTGTTATACGTATTTACTACATTTTATGTGTATTTTGTATATATATTTTTATAGAAATCTACGTTATTTTATGTTTATTCGTATATATATTTTGAAACAAATTTACATTGTTTTATATGTATTTTGCATATCTATTTCAATACAAATTTACCTTATTGTATGTGTTTTTTGAATATTTATTTTAATACAAATTTAGTTTTTTAATGTGTATTTTGGTATATATATTTTATAAATGCGTTATTTTATGGGTATTTTGCTTCTTTATTTTCATACAAATTTACATTATTTCATTAATATTCTGTGTATTTATTTTGATACGATTTTACATTATTCTATTTGTGTTTTGTACATATTTTTTTATTCAAATTTACGTTATTTTAAGTGTATTTGATTATGTATTTTCATTCAAATTTACATTATTTTATGTGTATTTTGTGTATGTATTTCAATACAAATTTACCTAATTTTATGTGTATTTTGTATATTTATTTTTATACAAATTTAAAATATTTTTGTTTATTTTTGTATATAGTTTGATACAAATTTAGGTTATTTTATGTGTATTTTGTATATCTATTTTAATACAAATACACATTCTTTTATTGATATTTTGTTTATTTATTTTGACGCGAATTTTATGTGAATTTGTTTTCATTTCATACAAATTTACATTATTTTATGTGTATTTTGTACATAATTAAATACAAATTTAACTAATTATATGTGTATTTTGTATATCTATTTTCATACAAATTGAAATTTATTTTTTGTTTTTTGTATATATTTTTATTAAAATTTTCGTAATCTTATAAAAATATATATACCAAAATACACATAAAATATTTAAATTTGCATTGAAATAAATATACAAAATGCACATACAATAAGGTAAATTTGTATTGAAAGAGATATGCAAAAATACATATAAAACAATGTAAATTTGTTTCAAAATATATATACGAATACAAATAAAAAAACGTAGATTTCTATAAAAATATATATACAAAATAAACAAAATTATGTCAATACGTATAAAAAATGTATACAAAATACAAAAAATAATGTAAATTCGAATTAAAATAAATAAACAAAATACCAATAAAAGAATGTGTATTTGGATAAATATAAATATACAAAATACACATACAAAATAAACGTAAAATAAGGTGGATTTGTAAAAAAATATATGTAAAAAATACACATAAAATAATGTAAATTTATATAAAAATATACAAATACACATAAAATACCATGAATTTGTATAAAATATATATTCAAAATAAATATTAAATAATGTAAAAGCGTATAAAAATATATATACAAAGTACATATAAAATAATGTAAATTCGTATCACTATAAATCAACAAAACACCAATAAAATGATATATATTTGAATGAAAATAACTACAAAAATACATAGAAATAATTTGAGTTTGTATGAAAATACATATACAAAATACAAATAAAACTAGGTAAATTTCTTTTGAAATATATATACAAAATACCCATAAATATTGTAAATTTGTGTCAAAATATATAAACAAATACACATAAAATAACGTAAATTTGTCTGACAAATATATACAAAATACACATAGAATAATGTCAATTCGTATCAAAATGAATGAGCAGAATATCAATAAAATAATGTAAATTTGTATGAAAATAAAGATGCAAAATACCCAAAAATAAAGCATGTTTATAAAATACAGATACAAAATACACATCGAATAATTAAATTTGTATTAAAATTAATATACAAAATGCGTATATAATAAGGTAAATTTGTATTGAAAAAATATGCAACATACACGTTTACTCATACAAATTTATATTATTTTATTGGTATTTTGTTTATTTATTTTGATACGAATTACATGATTATATGTGTATTTTGTACATATTTTTTATACGTATTTACATTATTTAATGTGTATTTTGTTTATATATTTTCATACAAATTTATGTTATTATATGTGTATTTGTATAAATATTTTGATACAAATTTACTTTATTTCATGTATTTTGTATATATATTTCAATTCAAATTTAACTTATTTTGTGTGTATTTTGTATATATTTTCATACAAATTTAATTACTTAAGAATTTTTGTATATAGTTTTATATAAATTTACGTTATTTTATGTGTATTTTGTATATTTATATTTATACAAATACACATTCTTTTATTTGTATTTTGTTTATTTATTTTGATACGAGTTTACATTATTTTATGTGTTTTTTGTATACATTTTTTTATACGTATTTACTTCATTTTATGTGTATTTTGTATATATATTTTTATAGAAATCTACGTTATTTTATGTGTATTCGTATATATATTTTGAAACAAATTCACATTGTTTTATATGTATTTTGCATATCTATTTCAATACAAATTTACCTTATTGTATGTGTTTTTTGTATATTTATTTTAATACAAATTTAATTTTTTGATGTGTATTTTGGTATATATATTTTTATAAATAAAAAATGCGTTATTTTATGGATATTTTGCTTCTTTATTTTCATACAAATTTATATTATTTTATTAATATTCTGTGTATTTATTTTGATTCGATTTTACATTATTCTATTTGTGTTTTGTACATAATTTTTTATACAAATTTCGTTATTTTAAGTGTATTTGTTTATGTATTTTCATTCAAATTTACATTATTTTATGTGTATTTTTTGTATGTATTTCACGAGAAATTTACCTAATTTTATGTGTATTTTTTATTTTTTTTTTCATACAAATTTAAAATATTTTTGTGTATTTTTGTATATAGTTTGATACAAATTTTAGTTATTTTATGTGTATTTTGTATATATATTTTCATACAAATACACATTCTTTTATTGATATTTTGTTTATTTATTTTGACGTGAATTTACATTATTTAATGTGTATTTTGTATATATATTTTCATACAAATACACATTCTTTTATTGGTATTTTTTTTTTTGATACTAATTTACAGTATTTTATGTGTATTTTGTATACATTTTTTATACGTATTTTCTTAATTTTATGTGTATTTTGTATATATATTTTTATAGAAATCTACCTTATTTCATGTGTATTCGTATATATATTTTGAAACAAATTTACATTGTTTATATGTATTTTGCATATCTATTTTTGTGTATTCTGTATTTATTTTTGTTATACATAGAATAATGTAAAATCGTATCAAAATATGTACACAGAATATCAATAAAATAATTTAAATTTGTATGAAAATAAAGATGCAAAATACCCATAAGATAAAGCATATTTTTTTTAAATATACATATACAAAAATACACATAGAATAATTAAATTTGTATTAAAATTAATATACAAAATGCACACATACAATAAGGTAAATTTGTATTGAAAAAAAAACCGCAAAATACAAATAAAACAATGTAAATTTGTTTCAAAATATATATACGAATACACATAAAATAACGTAGATTTCTATAGAAATATATATACAAAATACACATGAAATTATGTAAATACGTATAAAAATATATATATAAAATACATATTAAGTAATGTAAATTCGTGACAAAATAAATAAACAAAATATCATGAAAAGAATGTGTATTTGTATGAAAATAAATAATAGATAATAAATTTGTATGTAATATATATGCAAGATACACATTAAATAATGTAGATATGTATAAAAAAAATATATACAAAAAACAAATAGAATAATATAAAATCGTATCAAAATAAATACACCGAATATTAATAAAATAATGTAAATTTGTATGAAAATAAAGATTCAAAATTCCCATCAAATACCGCATTTCTTATAAAAATATATATACGAAAATACACATAAATATTTAAATTTGTATTGAAATAAATATAAAAAATGCACATACAATAAGGTAAACTTCTGTTGAAAGAGATATGCCATAATACATATAAAAAATAGTAAATTTGTTTCAAAATATATATACGAATACAATTAAAATAACGGAGATTTCTGTAAATATATATATAAAATACACATAAAATTATGTAATACGTATAAAAAATGTAAACAAAATACACATAAAATAATATAAATTGAAACAAAATAAATAAACAAAATACCAATAAAAGAATGTGTATTTGTTTTGTGTATTTTTGTATATAGTTTTATACAAATTTACGATATTTTGTGTATTTTGTATATTTATATTTATACAAATACACATTCTTTTACTGGTATTTTGTTTATTTATTTTGATACGATTTTTATGTGTATTTTGTATTCATTTTTTTATACGTATTTACTTCATTTTATGTGTATTTTGTATAAATTTTAATAGAAATCAACGTTATTTTATGTGTATTCGTATATATATTTTAAAACAAATTTACATTGTTTTATATGTATTTTGCATATCTATTTCAATACAAATTTACCTTACAGTATGTGCATTTTTTATATTTATTTTAATACAAATTTTAATATTTTATGTGTATTTTTATAAAAAATGCGTTATTTCATGGCTATTTTGCATCTTTATTTTCATACAAATTTGCATTTTTTAATTAATATTCTGAGTATTTATTTTGATACGATTTTACATTATTCTATTTGTGTTTTGTATATATTTTTTTATACATATTTACATTATTTAATGTGTATTTTGTATATATATTTGATACAAATTTACGTTATTTTAAGTGTATATGTTTAAATATTTTCATTCAAATTTCCATTATTTTATGTGTATTTTGTATATGTACTTCAATACAAATTTACCTAATTGTATGTGTATTTTGTATATTTATTTTCATACAAATTTAAATTATTTTTGTGTATTTTTGCATATAGTTTTATACAAACTTAGGTTATTTTATGAATATTTTGTATATCTATTTTCATACAAATACACATTCTTTTATTGATTTTTTTTTTGACAGGAATTTAAATTATTTAATGTGTATTTTGTATATATATATTTTTATACGTATTTACATCATTTCATGTGTATTTTGTATATATTTTTCTATAGAAATCTACGTTATTTTATGTGTATTCGTATATAGATTTTTGAACAAATTTACGCTTTAATGTGCATTTTGTATATTTTTTCAATACAAGTTTACCTTATTGTACGTGCATTTTGTATATTAATTTTAACACAAATTTAATTATTCTACGTGTATTTTTGTATATGTCTTTTTAAAAAAATATGCTTTATTTTATGGGTATTTTGCATCTTTATTTTCATACAAAATTACATTATTATATTGATATTCTGTGTATTTATTTTGTATATGTATTTTTATAGAAATATACGTTATTTTATGTGTATTCGTATATATATTTTGAAACAAATTTACATTATTTTATATGTATTTTCCATATCTATTTCAATACAAATTTACCTTATTGTATGTGCATTTTGTATATTTATTTTAATACAAATTCAAATATTTTATGTGTATTTTGGTATCAATAATTTTATAAAAAAACGTAAATTTGTATTAAAAAAATGTGTACAAAACACGTATCAAAATAAATACACAGAATATTAATAAAATAATGTAAATTTGTATGAAAATAAAGAAGCAAAAAACCCATAAAATAACTCATTTTTTTATTTATAAAAATATATATACCAAAATACACATCAAAAAATTAAATTTGTATTAAAATAAATATACAAAAAACACATACAATAAGGTAAATTTCTATTGAAATAGATATGCAAAATACATATAAAACAATGTAAATTTGTTTCAAAATATATATACGAATACATATAAAATAACGTAGATTTCTATAAAAATATATATAAAAAATACACATAAAATGAAGTAAATATGTATAAAAAAATGTATACAAAATACACATAAAATAATGTAAATTCGTATCAAAATAAATAAACAAAATACCAATAAAAGAATGTGTATTTGTATGAATATAAATATACAAAATACACATAAAATAACGTAAATTTATATAAAACTATATACAAAAATACACAGAAGTATTTAAATTTGTATGAAAATATATACAAATACACACGAAATAAGCTAAATTTGAATTGAAATATATATACAAAATACATGAAATAAAGTAAATTTGTATAAAAATATTTATACAAATACACATATAATAACGTAAATTTGTATGAAAATATATAAACAAAATACACATTAAATATTGTAAATACGTATAAAAAAATATGTACAAAATACACATATAATCATGTAGTTCGTATCAAAATAAATGAACAAAATACCAGAAAAATAATATAAATTTGTTTGAGTAAACGTGTATGTTGCATATTTTTTCAATACAAATTTACCTCATTATATACGCATTTTGTATATTAATTTTAATACAAATTTAATTATTCGATGTGTATTTTTGTATCTGTATTTTTATAAACATATGCCTTATTTTTTGGGTATTTTGCATCTTTATTTTCATACAAATTTACATTATTTTATTGATATTCTGCTCATTCATTTTGATACGAATTGACATTATTCTATGTGTATTTTGTATATATTTTTCATACAAATTTACGTTATTTTATGTCTAAAAATATGTACAAAATACATATATAATCATGTAATTCGTATCAAAATAAATAAACAAAATACCAATAAAATAATATAAATTTGTATGAGTAAACGTGTATGATGCATATTTTTTCAATACAAATTTGCCTTATTATATACGCATTTTGTATATTAATTTTAATACAAATTTAATTATTCGATGTGTATTTTTCTATCTGTATTTTTATAAACATATGCTTTATTTTTGGGGTATTTTGCATCTTTATTTTCATACAAATTTACATTATTTTATTGATATTCTGCTCATTCATTTTGATACGAATTGACATTATTCTATGTGTATTTTGTATATATTTTTCATACAAATTTACGTTATTTTATGTGTATTTGTTTATATATTTTGACACAAATTTACAATATTTTATGGGTATTTTGTATATACATTTCAAAAGAAATTTACCTAGTTTTATGTGTATTTTGTATATCTATTTTTATACAAACTCAAATTATTTCTATGTATTTTTGTATATATTTTAATACAAATTTTAGTTATGTTATGTGTATTTTGTAAATTTATTTTCATTCAAATATATATTATTTTATTGGTGTTTTGTTGATTTATATTGATACGAATTTACATTATTTTATATGTACTTTGTATATATATTTTATACGCTTTTACATTATTTAATATTTATTTTGAATATATATTTTTATACAAATTCATGGTATTTATGTGTTTTTGTATATATATTTTTATATAAATTTACATTATTTTATGTGTATTTTGTACATATATTTTTTTACAAATCTACCTCATTTTATGTTTATTTTGTATGTGTATTTTATATATTTATATTTATCCAAATACACATTCTTTTATTGGTATTTTGTTTATTTATTTTAATTCGAATTTACTTTATTTTATGTGTATTTTGTATATATATTTTTTATAGAAATCTACGTTTTTTTATTTGTATTCGTATATATATTTTGAAACAAATTTACATTGTTTTATATGTATTTTTGCATATCTCTTTCAATACAAATTTACCTTATTGTATGTGCATTTTGTATATTTTTTTCAATGCAAATTTGAATATTTTATGTGTATTTTGGTATATATATTTTATAAGATTACGAAAATTTTAATAAAAATATAGACAAAAAAACAAAAAATAAATTTAAATTTGTATGAAAATAGATATACAAAATACACATATAATTAGTTAAATTTGTATTTAAATACATGTACAAAATACACATAAAATAATGTAAATTTGTATGAAATGAAAACAAATTCACATTAAATTCGCGTCAAAATAAATAAAAAAAATATCAATAAAAGAATGTGTATTTGTGTGAAAATAGATATACAAAATACACATAAAATAACCTAAATTTGTATCAAACTATATACAAAAATACACAAAAATATTTTAAATTTGTATGAAAATAAATATACAAAATACAAATAAAATTAGGTAAATTTGTATTGAAATACACACAAAATAGTCATAAAATAATGTAAATTTGAATGAAAATACATAAACAAATACACTTAAAATAACGTAAATTTGTATAAAAAAATATGTACAAAACACAAATAGAATAATGTAAAATCGTATCAAAATAAATACACAGAATATTAATAAAATAATGTAAATTTGTATGAAAATAAAGAAGCAAAATACCCATTAAATAGCGCATTTTTTTTATTTATAAAAATATATATACCAAAATACACATCAAAAAATTAAATTTGTATTAAAATAAATATACAAAAAACACATACAATAAGGTAAATTTGTATTGAAATAGATAAGCAAAATACATATAAAACAATGTAAATTTGTTTCAAAATATATATACGAATACACATATAATAACGTAGATTTCTATAAAAATATATATACAAAATACACATAAAATGAAGTAAATACGTATAAAAAAATGTATACAAAATACACATAAAATAATGTAAATTCGTATCAAAATAAATAAAGAAAATACCAATAAAAGAATATGTATTTGTATAAATATAAATATACAAAATACACATAAAATAACGTAAATTTATATAAAACTATATACAAAAATACACAGAAGTAATTAAATTTGTATGAAAATATATACAAAATACACACAAAATAAGCTAAATTTGAATTGAAATATATATACAAAATACTTGAAATAAAGTAAATTTGTATCAAAATATTTATACAAATACACTTATAATAACGTAAATTTGTATGAAAATATATAAACAAAATACACATTAAATAATGTAAATACGTATAAAAAAAATATGTACAAAATACACATATAATCATGTAATTCGTATCAAAATAAATAAACAAAATACCAATAAAATAATATAAATTTGTATGAATAAACGTGTATGTTGCATATTTTCTCAATACAAATTTACCTTATTATATACGCATTTTGTTTATGAATTTTAATATATGTAAATTTGAATATATATTTTGATACAAATTTCAATTATTTTATGTATTTTCTATATTTATTTCAATTCAAATTTAGCTTATTTTATGTGTCTTTTGTATATCTATTTTCATACAAATTTAATTATTTTTGTTTATTTTTGTATATAGTTTTATACAATTTTACGTTATTTTATGTGTATTTTGTATATTTATATTTATACAAGTAAGCATTCTTTTATTGGCATTTAGTTTATTTATTTTGATACGAGTTTACATTATTTTATGTGTATTTTGTATACATTTTCTTATACGTATTTACTTCATTTTATGTGTATTTTGTGTATATATTTTGGTAGAAATCTACGTTATTTTATGTGTATTCGTATATATATTTTGAAACAAAGCTACATTGTTTTATGTGTATTTTGCATATCTATTTCAATACAAATTTACCTTATTGTATGTGCATTTTGTATATTTATTGTAATACAAATTTGTATTTTGGTATATATATTTTCATAAAAAATGCGTTGTTTTATGGGTATTTTGCATCTTTATTTTAATTCAAATTTACATTATTTTATTAATATTCTGTGTATTTATTTTGATACTATTTTACATTATTCTATTTGTGTTTTGTATATATTTTTTTTATACATATTTACATTATTTAATGTGTATTTTCTATATATATTTCATATAAAATTTACGTTATTTTAAGTGTATTTGTTTATATATTTTCATTCAAATTTACATTATTTTATGTGTATTTTGTATATGTATTTCAATAGAAATTTAACTAGTTTTATGTGTTTTGTATATATCTTTTTATACAAATTTAAATTATTTTTGTGTATTTTTTTAATAGAGTTTTATACAAATTTACAATATTTTATGTGTATTTTGTATATCTATTTTCATACAAATACACATTCTTTTATTGATATTTTCTTTATTTATTTTGATGCGAATTTACATTATTTAATGTGTATTGTGTATATATATTTTTATACGTATTTACGTCATTTCATGTGTATTTTATATATATATTTCTATAGAAATATACGTTATATTATGTGTATTCGTATATATATTTTGAAACAAATATACATTGTTTTATGTGCATTTTGTATATTTTTTCAATACAAATTTCCCTTTTTGTACGTGCATTTTGTATATTAATTTTAATACAAATTTAATTATTCTATGTGTATTCTTGTATATGTATTTTAAAAAAAATATGCTTTATTCTATGGGTATTTTGCATCTTTATTTTCATACAAAATTACATTATTTTATTGATATTCTGTGTATTTATTTTGATACGATTTTACATTATTCTATGTATATTTTGTATATTTATTTTATACAAATGTTCGTTATTTTATGTGAATTTGTTTTCATTTCAGACAAATTTACATTATTTTATGCGATTTTGTACATGTATTTAAATACAAATTTAACTAATTATATGTGGATTTTTATATCTATTTTCATACAAATTGAAATTTTTTTTCTTGTTTTTTTGTATATTTTTATTCAAATTTTCGTAATTTTATGTATTTTGTATATTTATTTTCCTACAAATATACGTTCTTTTATCGGAATTTTGTTTATTTATTTTAATACGAATTTTCATTTTTTTAGGTGTATTTGATATATATATTTTTATACTTATTTACATAATTTTATATTTATTTTGAATATATATTTTCATAGAAATTTACTCTATATGTATATACAAAAAAACACAAATAATTTAAATTTGTATGAAAATAAATATACAAAATACACATAAAATTAGGTAAATTTGTATTGAAATACATATACAAAATACACTTAAAATAATGTAAATTTGAATGAAATTATATAAACAAATACACTTAAAATGATGTTAATTTGTATAAAATATATATAAAAATACACATTAAATAATGAAAATATGTATAAAAAATATATACAAAACACAAATAGTATAATATAAAATCGTATCAAAATATATACACAGAATATTTATAAAATAATGTACATTTGTATGAAAACTAAGATGCAAAATACCTATAAAATAACGCATTTTTTATAAAATTATATATACCAAAATACACATAAAATATTTGAATTTGTATTAAAATAAATATACAAAATGCACATACAATAAGGTAAATTTGTATTGAAATAGATATGCAAAAAACATATAAAACAATGTAAATTTGTTTCAAAATATATATACGAATACACTTAAAATAACGTAGATTTCTATAAATATATATATACAAAATACAAATAAAATTAAGTAAATACGAATCAAAAATGTATACAAGATACACATAAAATAATTTAAATTGTATAAATATAAATAAACAAAATGCCAATAAGAGAATGTGTATTTGTATAAATATAAATATACAAATGCACATAAAATAACGTAAATTTGTATAAAACTATATACAAAAATACACAGTAATTAAATTTGCATGAAAATATATATACAAAATACATAAAATAAAGTAAATTCGTTTCAAAATATTTTTAACAAATACACATATAATAACGTATATTTGTAAAAAAAATATATAAACAAAATACACATAAAGTAATGTAAATACGTATAAAAAAATATTTACAAAATACACCAATAATTAAGTCATTCGTATCAAAATAAATAAACAAAAACTAATTAAATAATGTAAATTTGTATGAGAAAACATATACAAAATACACATAAAATAACGTTTTAAGTTTCTATAAAATATATGTTCAAAAATGCACATAAAATTAGTTTCATAAAAAAAATATACAAAACACATTAGATAATGTAAATGAGTATAAAATATGTATACAAAATACCTATGAAATAATCTAAATTGTATCGAGTTAAATTAAGAAAATAACAATAAAATAATGTAATTTTGGATGAAAATATATATAGAAAACACACAAAATAACCTAAATACAAATACAAATATACACATTAAATAATTTAAAATTGAATGAAATAAATATACAAAATAAACATAAAATAAGGTAAATTTGTAATAAAATATATGTAAGAATACACATGAAATAATATAAATTTGTATGAAAATATATATACAAATACACATAAAATAACATGAATTTGTATAAAATGTTTCAAAATATATACGAATACACACAATAAAATAACGTAAATTTTTATGAAAATGTATATATAAAATACACATAACATAGTTTAAATAATCACATAAAATAATGTGAATTCGTAAAAAATTAAATACACAAAATTCCAATAAAAGAATGTATATTTGTAGGAAAATATATATACAAAAAACAAATAAAATAACTAGAATTTGTATAGAAATAGATATGCAAAATACACATAAAGCTAGGCAAATTTGTATTGAAATATACAAAACTCACATAAAATAATGTAAATTTGTATGAAAATATATAAACAAATACATATAAAATCACATAAATTTGGATAAAATATATATACAAAATATACATTAAATATTTTAAATATGTATAAAAATATATTCTATTATATATATTTTTATTGATATTTGCGTTATTTATGTGTATTTTGTATATGTTTTCTCATAGAAATTTACATTATTTTATTGGTATTTTTTCTATTTATTTTGATACGAATTGCATGACTATTTGTGTATTTTTTACATTTTTTTATACGTTTTTACATTATTTAATGTGTATTTTGTTTATATATTTTTATACAAATTTACGTTATTATATGTGTATTTGTATTGGTATTTTGATACAAATTTACATTATTTTATGTATTTTGTATATATATTTCAATTCAAATTTAGCTTATTTTATGTGTATTTTGTATATCTATTTATTTTAATACAAAATCAAATATTTTAAGTTTTTTCGTATATATAATTTTATAAAAAATGCGTTATTTTATGGGTATTTTGCATCTTAATTTTCATACAAATTTACATTATTTTATTAATATTTTCTGTATTTATTTTGATACGATTTTACATTATTTTATTTGTGTTTTGTATATATTTTTTTATACATATTTACATTATTTAATGTTTTTATTTGTATATATATTTGATACAAATTTACGTTATTTTAAGTCTATATGTTTATATATTTTCATTCAAATTTACATTATTTTATGTGTATTTTGTATATGTATTTCAATACAAATTTATATGTTTTTTATATATTTATTTTCATACATGTTTAAATTATTTTTGTGTATTTTTGTACATTGTTTTATACAAATTTAGGTTATTTTATGTGTATTTTGTATATCTATTTTCATACAAATACACATTCTTTTCATGATATTTTGTTTATTTATTTTGACACGAATTAACTTTATTTAATGTGTATTTTGTATATATATTTTTATACGTATTTACATTATTTCAAGTGTATTTTGTATATATATTTCTATAGAAATCTGCGTTATTTTATGTGTATTCGAATATATATTTTGAAACAAATTTGCATCGTTTTATGTGTATTTTGCATATTTTTTCAATACAAATTTACCTTATTGTATGTGCATTTTGTATATTAATTTTAATACAAATTTGATTAATCTATGTGCATTTTTGTATATGTATTTTTATAAAAATATGTAATTAGTTAAATTTGTATTTAAATACATGTACAAAATACACATAAAATTATGTAAATTTGTATGAAATGAAAACAAATTCACATAAAATAACGTACATTTGTATAAAATAGATATCCAAAATAATTTTATGTGTATTTTGTATATTTATTTTCATTCAAATTTAAATTATTTTTGTGTATTTTTGTATATAGTTTTATACAAACTTAGGTTATTTTATGAGCATTTTGTATATCTATTTTCATACAAATACACATTCTTTTATTGATATTTTGTTTATTTATTTTGACGAGAATTTAAATTATTTAATGTGTATTTTGTATATATATTTTTATACGTATTTACATCATTTCATGTGTATTTTGTATATATCTTTCTATAGAAATCTACGTTATATTATGTGTATTCGTATATAGATTTTTAATAACATTTACACTTTTATGTGTATTTTGCATATTTTTTCAATACAAATTTATCTTATTGTATATGCATTTTGTATATTAATTTTAATACAAATTTAATTATTCTATGTGTATTTTTGTATATGTATTTTTATAAAAATATGCTTTATTTTATGGGTATTTTGCATCTTTATTTTCATACAAATTTACGTTATTTTATTGATATTCTGCTCATTCATTTTGATACGATTTGACATTATTCTATGTGTATTTTGTATATATTTTCAAACAAATTTACGTTATTTTATGTGTATTTGTTTATATATTCTGACACAAATTTACAATATTTTATGGGTATTTTGTATATATATTTCAAAAGAAATTTACCTAGTTTTATGTGTATTTTGAATATCTATTTTCATTCAAACTCAAATTATTTTTATGTATTTTTGTATATATTTCAATACAAATTTTAGTTATGTTATGTGTATTTTGTAAATCTATTTGCATTAAAATATATATTATTTTATTGGTATTTTGTTGATTTATATTGATACGAATTTACATTATTTTATTTGTACTTTTTATATATATTTTTATACGCATTTACATTATTTAATATTTATTTTGAATATATAATTTTATACAAATTCATGGTATTTTATGTGTATTTGTATATATATTTCATATAAATTTACATTATTTTATGTGTATTTTGTACATATATTTCATTACAAATTTACCTTATTTTATGTTTATTTTGTATGTGTATTTTGTACATTTATATTTATACAAATACACATTCTTTTATTGGTATTTTGTTTATTTATTTTGTTTCGAATTTATATTATTTTATGTGTATTTTGTTTACATTTTTTTATACAAATTTACATCATTTTATGTATATTTTGTATATATATTTTTATAGAAATCTACGTTATTTTATGTGTACTCGTATATATATTTTGAAACAAATTTACTTTGTTTTATATGTATTTTTGCATATCTCTTTCAATAGAAGTTTATCTTATTGTATGTGCATTTTGTATATTTATTTCAATACAAATTTAAATATTTTATGTGTATTTTGGTATATATATTTTTATAAGAAATGCGCTATTTGATGGGAATTTTGCATCTTTATTTTCATACAAATTTACATTATTTTATTAATATTCGGATATTTATTTTGATACGATCTTATATTATTCTATTTGTTTTTTGTATATATATTTTTTATACATATTTACATTATTTAATGTATATCTTGCATATATATTTCATACAAATTTATTATCTATTATTTATTTTCATACAAATATACATTCTTTTCATGATATTTTGTTTATTTATTTTGACACGAATTTACATTACTTAATTTGTATTTTATATATATATTTTTATACGTATTTACATAATTTCAGGGTGTATTTTGTATATATATTTCTATAGAAATCTACGTTATTTTATGTGTATTCGTATATATATTTTGAAACAAATTTACAATGTTTTTTATTTGTATTTTGCGTTTTTTTTTTTCAATACAAATTTACCTTATTGTATGTGTGCATTTTGTATATTAATTTTAATACAAATTTAATTATTCTATGTGTATTTTTGTATATGTATTTAAAAAAAAATGCTTTATCGTATGGGTATTTTGCATCTTTGTTTTCACACAAATTTAAATTATTTTATTGATATTCTGTGTACTTATTTTGATATGATTTTACATTATTCTATGTATAACAAAAATAAATACAGAATACACAAAAATAGATATGCAAAATACATATAAACAATGTAAATTTGTTTCAAAATATATATACGAATACACATGACATGGGTACTTTGAATCTTAATTTTCATACAAATTTACATTATTTTATTAATATTTTCTGTATTTATTTTGATTCGATTTTACATTATTTTATTTGTGTTTTGTATATATTTTTTTATACATATTTACATTATTTAATGTGTTTTTTGTATATATATTTGATACAAATTTACGTTATTTTAAGTCTATATGTTTATATATTTTCATTAAAATTTACATTATTTTGTGTATTTTGTATATGTATTTCAATACAAATTTGCCTAATTTTATGTTTTTTGTATATTTATTTTCATACAAGTTTAAATTATTTTTGTTTATTTTTGTATATAGTTTTATACAAATTTAGGTTATTTTATGTGTATTTTGTATATCTATTTTCATACAAATACACATTCTTTTCATGATATTTTTTTTATTTATTTTGACACGAATTAACATTATTAAATGTGTATTTTGTATATATATTTTTATACGTATTTACATTATTTCAAGTGTATTTTGTATATATTTTATAGAAATCTACGTTATTTTATGTGTATTCGTATATATATTTTGAAACAAATTTACATTGTTTTATGTGTATTTTGCATATTTTTTCAATACAAATTTACATTATTGTATGTGCATTTTGTATATTAATTTTAATACAAATTTGATTAATCTATGTGTATTTTTGTATATGTATTTTTATAAAAATATGCTTTATTATATGGGTATTTTGCATCTTTATTTTCATACAAATTTACATTATTTTATTGATATTCTGTGTATTTATTTGGTATGATTTTACATTATTCTATGTGTATTTTGTATATATATTTTATATAAAATGTATTTGTTTTCATTTCATACAAATCTAAATTATTTTATGTGTTTTTTGTACATGTATTTAAATACAAATTTAACTAGTTATATGTATATTTTGTATATCTATTTTGTATGTATATTTTCATAGAAATTTTCTCTATTTTATGAGTATTCGTATCTATATTTTGATACAAATTTACATTATTGATGTGTATTTTGCATATCTATTTCAATACAAATTTTCTTTATTGTACGTGCATTTTGTATATTTATTTTAATAAAAATTTAATTATTTTATATGTATTTTTGTATATATATTTTTATGCAAATATGCGTTATTATATGGATATTTTGCTGCTTTATTTTCATACAAATTTACATTATTTAATTGATATTCTCTTTATTTATTTTGATACGATTTAACATTATTCTATGTGTATTTTGTATATATTTTTTATACATATTTACATTATTTAAGGTTTATTTTGTATATATATTTTATCCAAAATTACATTCTTTTATGTGTATTTGTTTATATATTTTTATACAAATTTACATTATTTTATGTGTATTTTGTATATACTTTTTCATAAAAAAATTACGTTATTTTATTGTGTATATTCGTATATATTTTGATACAAATTTTATACAAATTCATGTTATTTAATGTGTATTTGTATATATATTTTCATACAAATTTATATTATTTTATGTGTATTTTTTCATATATTTCATTACAAATTTACCTTATTTTATGTTTATTTTGTATATTTATTTCATTCAATTTTAAATTATTTTATGTGTATATTTGTATTTGTATTTAGGTTATTTTATGTGTATTTTATATATATATTTCGATACGAGTTTAGATTATTTCATAGGTATTTTGTATACATATTTTTATACTCATTTACATTATCTAATGTGTGTTTTGTATATATATTTTTATGCAAATTTATTTTATGTTCATTTTTGTACATATATTTGCGATATTTTATGTATATAGTTTTATATAAATTAACGTTATTTTATGTGCATTTTGTATATTTATATTTATACAAATACACATTCTTTTATTGCTATATTGTTTATTTATATTTATAGGAATTTACATTATTTTATGTGTATTTTGTATACATTTTTTTAAACGTATTTACTTAATTTTATGTGTATTTTGTATATGTATTTTTATAGAAATGTACGTTATTTTATGTGTATTCGCATATATATTTTGAAACAAATTTACATTATTTTATATGTATTTTGCATATCTATTTAAATACAAATTTAATTTTATTGTATGTGCATTTTGTATATTTATTTTGATACGAATTCAAATATTTTATGTGTATTTTGGTATCAATATTTTTATAAAAAATGCGTTATTTTATAGGTATTTTGCATCTTAATTTTCATACAAATTTACATTATTTTATTAATATTCTGTGTATATATTTTGATACGATTTTACATTATTCTATTTGTGTTTTGTATATATTTTTTTAAACATATTTACATTATTCAATGTGTATTTTGTATATATATTTCATACAAATTTACGTTATTATATGTGTATTTGTTTATATATTTTCTTTCAAATTTACATTATTTTATGTGTATTTTGTATATGTATTTCAATAGAAATTAACCTAATTTTATGTGTATTTTGTATATTTCTTTTCATAGAAATTTAAATTATTTTTGTGTATTTTTGTATATAGTTTTATACAAATTAAGGTTATTTTATGTACGCATTTATATTTTTTAATGAGTGTTTTGTATATATATTTTTATCCAAAGTTAATTTATTTTACGTTCATTTTTGGACATATATTTTTATAGAAATTAGCGTTATTTTATATGTATTTGTATATGTTTTCTCATACAAATTTACATTATTTTATTGCTATTTTGTTTATTTAGTTTGATACGAATTACATGATTATATGTGTATTTTGTACATATTTTTTATACGTATTTACATTACTTAATGTGTATTTTGTTTATATATTTTTAAACAAATTTACGTTCTTATATGTATTTTTATAAATATTTTGATACAAATTTACATTATTTAATGTATTTTGTATATACATTTCAATTCATATTTAGCTTATTTTATCTGTATTTTGTATATCTATTTTCATACGAATTTAATTACTTCTGTGTATTTTTGTATATAGTTTTATACAAATTTACGTTATTTTATGTGTATTTTGTATATTCATATTTATATAAATACATTCTTTTTTATTGGTATTTTGTTTATTTATTTTGATACGAATTTACATTATTTTATGTGTATTTTGTATACATTTTTTTATACGTATTCACTTCATTTTACGTGTATTTTGTATATATATTTTTATACAAATCTACGTGATTTTATGTGTATTCGTATATATATTTTGAAACAAATTTACATTGTTTTATATGTATTTTGTATATCTATTTCAATACAGATTTACCTTAATGTATGTGTATTTTGTATATTTATTTTAATACAAATAAAGTTTTTTATGTGTATTTTTGTATATATATTTAAAAAAAAGCGTTATTTTATGGGTATTTTGCTTCTTTATTTTCATACAAATTTACACTATTTTATTAATATTCTGTGTATTTATTTTGATACGATTTTACATTATTCTATTTGTGTTTTGTATATATTTTTTTTATACAAATTTACGTTATTTTAAGTGTATTTGTTTATGTATTTTCATTCAAATTTACAGTATTTTATGTGTATTTTGCAAATGTATTTCAATACAAATTTACCTAATTTTATGTGTATTTTGTATATTTATTTTCATACAAATTTAAATTATTTTTGTGTATTTTTGCATATAGTTATATACAAATTTATGTTATCTTATGTGTATTTTGTATATTTATTTTCATACAAATACACATTCTTTTATTGACATTTTGTTTATTTATTTTGACGCGAATTTACATTATTTAATGTGTATTTTGTATATATATGTTTATCCGTATTTACATCCTTTCATGTGTATTTTGTATATTTATACAAAATGCGTTATTTTATGGGTATTTTGCATCTTTATTTTCATACAAATTTACATTATTTTATTTACATTCTGTGTATTTATTTTAATTCGATTTTAAAATATTCTATTTTTGTTTTTTATATATATTTTTAATACATATTTACATTATTTAATGAGTATTTTTTATATATATTTTATACAAATTTATGTTAATTTAAGTGTATTTGTTTATATATTTTCATTCAAATTTACATTATTTTATGTGTATTTTTTATATGTATTTCTTTACAAATTTACCTAATTTTATGTGTATTTTGTATATTTATTTTCATAAAAATTTAACTTATTTTTGTGTATTTTTATATATAGTTTTGTACAAATTTACGTTATTTTATGTATATTTTGTATATGTATTTTCATACAAATACACATTCTTTTATTGATATTTTAATTATTTATTTTGACACGAATTTACATTATTTAATGTGTATTTTGCATATATATTTTTATACGTATTTACAACATTTCATGTGTATTTTCTATATATTTCTATAGAAATCTACGTTATTTTATGTGTATTCGTATATATATTTTGAAACAAATCTACATTATTTTATGTGTATTTTGTATATATATTTCATTATAAATTTGCCGTATTTTAAGTTTATTTTTATATCTTTTTTCATTCAAATTCAAATCATTTTATGTGTATATATTTATTTGTATTTACGTTATTTTATGAGTATTTTCTATATATATTTTCATTCAAAATTACATTATTTTATCGGTATTTTGTTCATTTATTTCGATACGAATTTAGATTATTTCATGTGTATTTTCTATACATATACTTATAGAGTAAATTTCTATGAAAATATATATTCAAAATACATATAAAATTATGTAAATAAGTATAAAAATATATATATCAAATACACCTAAAAAAAATGAAAATTCGTGTCAAAATAAATAAATAAAATTCCGATAAAAGAACGTATATTTGTAGGAAAATAAATATAAAAAATACACATAAAATTACGAAAATTTGAATAAAAATATATACAAAAATACACACAATTAATTTCAATTTGTATGAAAATAGATATACAAAATACACATATAATTACTTAAATTTGTATTTAAATACATGTACAAATTACATAAAATAATGTAAATTTGTATGAAAGGAAAACAAATTCACATAAAATAACGTACATTGGTATAAAATAGATATACAAAATATACACAGAATAATGTAAAATCGTATCAAAATAAATACACAGAATATCAATAAAATAATGTAATTTTATATGAAAATAAAGATGCAAAATACCCATAAAATAAAGCATATTTTTATAAAAATACATATACAAAAATACACATAGAATAGGTAAATTTGTATTAAAATTAATATACAAAATGCACGTACAATAAGGTAAATTTGTATTGAAAAAATATGCAAAATGCACATAAAACAATGTATATTTGTTTCAAAATAAATATACGAATACACATAAAATAACGTATATTTCTATAGAAATATATATACAAAATACACATGAAATGACGTAAATACGTATAAAAATATATATACACAATACACATTAAATAATGTAAATTCGCATCAAAATAAATAAACAAAATATCAATAAAAGAATGTGTATTTGTATGAAAATAGATATACAAAATACACATAAAATATTGTAAATTTGTATAAAACTGTATACAAAAATACACAAAAAATAATTTAAATTTGTATAAAATATATATACAAAATACACATGAAATTAGGTAAATTTCTATTGAAATACATATACAAAATACACATAAAATAATGTAAATTTGAATAAAAATATATAAACAAATACACTTAAAATAACGAAAATTTGTATAAAATATATATAAAAAATACACATTAAATAATGTAAATATGTATAAAAAAATATATACAAAACACAAATAGAATAATGTAAAATAGTATTAAAATAAATACACAGAATATTAATAAAATAATGTCAATTTGTATGAAAATAAAGATGCAAAATACCCATAAAACAACGCATTTTTTTTTTGAAAATATATATACCAAAATGCACATAAAATATTTAAGTTTGTATTACAATAAATATGCAAAATGCACATACAATAAGGTAAATTTGTATTGAAATAGATATGCAAAATACATATAAAACAATGTAAATTAGTTTCAAAATATACATACGAATACACATAAAATAACGTAGATTTCTATAAAATATATATACAAAATACACTTAAAATGAAGTAAATACGTATAAGAAAATGTATACAAAATACACATAAAATAATGTAAATTCGTATCAAAATAAATAAACTAAATGCCAATAAAAGAATCTTTACTTGTATAAATATAAATATACAAAATACACATAAAATAACGTAAAATTGTATAAAACTATATACAAAAATAAACAAAAATAATTAAATTTGTATGAAAATAGATATACAAAAGACACATAAAATAAGCTAAATTTGAATTGAAATAAATATAGAAAATACATAAAATAATATAAATTTGTATCAAAATATATATTCAAATACACATATAATAACGTAAATTTGTATAAAAATATATAAACAAAAAACACATTAAATAATGTAAATACGTATAAAAGATGAACGTAATGTAAAAATTTATAAAATTAAAAATGCAAAATACCCATATAATATCTCATATTTAAATAGGTAGATTTTTATTGAAATAGATATGCAAAAAACACATAAAATAATAAAAAATTTTATCAAAATATATACGAATACACACAATAAAATTACGTAAATTTTTATGAAAATATATATACAAAATACTCATAAAATAAAGTAAATACATAGAAAATATATATAAAAAATACACATAAAATACTGTTAATTATTTTAAAAATAAATAAAAAAAATTTCCTTTAAAAGTATGTATATGTGTATGAAAATATATATATATATATACAAATAAAAAAATTGTATAAAACTATATAAAAAATACACAAAAATAATTTAAATTTGTATGAAAATAAATATAAAAAATACAAATGAAATTAGGTAAATTTATATTGAAATACATATAAAAAATACAATTAAAATAATGTAAATTTGAATTAAAATATATAAACAAATAAACTTAAAATAACGTAAATTTGTATCAAATATATGAACAAAATACACATTAAATAATGTAAATATGTAGACAAATATATATACAAAACACACAGAATAATATAAAATCGTATCAAAATAAATAAACAGAATATTAATAAAATAATGTAAATTTGTATGAAAATTAAGATGCAAAATACCTATAAAATAACGCATATTTGTTTAAAATATTTATACAAAACACACTTAAAATATTTGAATTTGTATTAAAATAAATATACAAAATGCACATACAATAAGGAAATTTTATATTGAAATAGATATGCAAAATACATATAAAACCATGTAAATTTTTTCAAAATATATATACGAATACACATAAAATAACGTAGATTTCTATGAAAATAAATATACAAAATACATATAAAATGAAGTAAATACGTATAAAAAAGGTATATCAAATACACATAAAATAATGTAAACTCGTATGAAAATAAATAAACAAAATAATAAAAGAATGTGTATTGTATATATATATATACAAAAAATAAAATAAAATAAATTTATATATAAAAACTATGCAAAAAAACAGAAAGTAATTAAATTTGTGTGAAAATAGATATACAAAATACATGTATTTTGTATATTTATTTACAAATTGAAATTATTTTTTCGTTATTTAATGTGTATTTTGTATATTTATTTTTTCTACAAATATACGTTCTTTTAACTGAATTTTGTATATTGAATTTGAAACGAATTTACCTTATTTTGTATATCTATTTTCATACAAATTAAAACACTTATGTGTATATTTGTATATAGTTTTATATAAATTTACGTTATTTTATGTGTATTTTGTATATTTATATTTATACAAATACACATTCTTTTATTGGTATTTTGTGTATTTATTTTGATACGAATTTACATTATTTTATGTGTATTTTGTATACATTTTTTTTATACGTATTTACTTCATTTTATGTGTATTTTGTATATATTTTTTTTAGAAATCTACGTTATTTTATGTGTATTTGTATATATATTTTGAAACAAATTTACATTATTTTATATGTATTTTGCATATCTATTTCAATACAAATTTACCTTATTGTATGTGTTTTTTGTATATTTATTTTGATACAAATTTAATTTTTTGATGTGTATTTTGGTATATATATTTTTATAAATAAAAAAAAATGCGTTATTTTATGGGTAATTTTATAAATAATTTGATACAAATCTATATTATTTTATGTATTTTGCATATACATTTCAATTAAAATTTAGGTTATTTTATCTGTATTTTGAATATCTATTTTCATACGAATTTAATTACTTCTGTGTATTTTTGTATATAGTTTTATACAATTTTACGTTATTTTATGTGTATTTTGTATATTTATATTTATACAAATACACATTCTTTTATTGGTATTTTGTTTATTTATTTTGATACGAGTTTACATTATTTTATGTGTATTTTGTATACATTTTCTTATACGTATTTACTTAATTTTATGTGTTATTTGTATATATATTTTTATACAAATCTACTTTATTTTATATGTATTCGTATATATATTTTGAAGCAAATTTACATTGTTTTATATGTATTTTGTATATCTATTTCAATACATATTTACCTTATTGCACGTGTATTTTGTATATTTATTTTAATACAAATTATTTTTTTTATGTGTATTTTGTATATATATTTTATAAAAAAGTGTTATTTAATGGGTATTTTGCATCTCTATTTTCATACAAATATACATTGTTTTATTAATATTCTGTATTTATTTTAATACGATTTGACATTATTCTATTTGTATTTTGTATATATTTTTCATACATATTTACATTATTTAATGTATTTTGTATATTTTAAAACAAATTTACGTTATTTTATGCGCATCTGTTAAAATATTTTGATACAAATTTACATTATTTTATGTATTTTGTATATATATTTCAATACAAATTTAGTTTATTTTATGTATATTTTGTATATCTATTTTCATTTGTATCAAAATAAATAAACAAAATAGCAATAAAATAATGTAAATTTGTATGAGAAAACATATACAAATACACATAAAATAACGCAAATTTCTAAAAAAATATATGTACAAAAATGCACATAAAAAATTTGTAAATATATATTGAAATAGATAAGCAAAATACATTTAAAACAATGTAAATTTGTTTCAAAATATATATACGAATACACATAAAATAACGTAGATTTCTATAAAAATATATACAAAATACACATAAAATGAAGTAAATACGTATAAAAAAATGAATACAAAAAATGCATAAAAATCGTATCAAAATAAATAAACAAAATACCAGTAAAAGAATATGTATTTGTAAAAATATAAATATACAAAATACACATAAAATATCGTAAATTTGTATAAAACTATATACAAAAACACACAGAAGTGATTAAATTTGTATGAAAATATATATACAAAATACAGCTTAAATAAGCTAAATTTGAATTGAAATGTACATACAAAATACATAAAATAATGTAAATCTGTATCAAAATATTTATACAAATACATATAATAACGAAGATTTGTTTAAAAATATATAAACAAAATACACATTAAGTAATGTAAATACGTATAAAAAATATGTACAAAATACACATATAATCATGTAATTCGTATCAAAATAAATAAACAAAATAGCAATAAAATAATGTAAATTTGTATGAGAAAACATATACAAATAACGCAAATTTCTATAAAAATATATGTACAAAAATGCAATTAAAATAAAGTAAATTTGCAAAAAAATATATATACAAAACACACACTAAATAATGTAAATGCGTACATAAAATAACCTAAACTTGTATAAAACTATATTCAAAAATAAACAAAAATAATTTAAATTTGTTTGAAAAGAAATATACAAAATACACATAAAATTAGGTAAATTTGTATTGAAATACATATACAAAATACACATCAAATAATGTAAATTTGAATGAAAATATATAAACAAATACACTTAAAATAACGTAAATTTGTATAAAATATATATGCAAGATACACATTAAATAATGTAAATATGTATAAAAAATATATATACAAAAAACAAATAGAATAATGTAAAATCGTATTAAAATAAATACACAGAATATCAATAAAATAATGTAAATTTGTATGAAAATAAAGATACAAAATTCCCAAAAATTATCGCATTTTTTATAAAAATATATTTACCAAAATACACATAAAATATTTAAATTTGTATTGAAATAAATATACAAAATGCATATACAGTAAGGTAAATTTGTATTGAAAGAGATATTCAAAAATACATATAAAACAATGTAAATTTGTTTCAAAATATATATACGAATACACATAAAATAAAGTAGATTTCTATAGAAATACATATACAAAATTCATATGAAATTATGTAAATACGTATAAAAATATATATACTAAATACATATCAAATAATGTAAATTCGTGTCAAAATAAATCAACAAAATATCATGAAAAGAATGTGTATTTGTATGAAAATAGATAATAGATAATAAATTTGTATAAAATATATATGCAAGATACACATTAAATAATGTAAAAATGTATAAAAAAGTATATACAAAAAACAAATAGAATAATGTAACATCGTATCAAAATAAATACACCGAATATTAATAAAATAATGTAAATTTGTATGAAAATAAAGATGCAAAATTCCAATAAAATAGAGCATTTCTTATAAAAATATATATACCAAAATACACATAAAATATTTAAATTTGCATTGAAATAAATATAGTAAATGCACATACAATAAGGTAAATTTGTATTGAAAGAGATATGCAAAAATACATATAAAACAATGTAAATTTGTTTCAAAATATGTACGAATACAAATAAAAAAAACGTAGATTTCCATAAAAATATATATACAAAATACACATAAAATTAAGTAAATACGTATAAAAGAATGTATACAAAATACACATAAAATAATGTAATTTCGAATTAAAATAAATGTAAATTTGAATGAAAATATAAAAACAAATACACTTAAAATAACGTAAATTTGTATAAAATATATATGCAAGATACACATTAAATAATGTAAATGTGTATAAAAAAAATATATACAAAAAACAAATATAATAATGTAAAATCGTATCAAAATAAATACACAGAATATCAATAAAATAATGTAAATTTGTATGAAAATAAAGATGCAAAATTCCCCAAAATTATCGCATTTTTAATAAAAATATATATACCAAAATACACATAAAATATTTAAATTTGTATTGAAATAAATATACAAAATGCATATACAGTAAGGTAAATTTGTTTTAAAAGAGATATTCAAAATACATATAAAACAATGTAAATTTGTTTCAAAATATATATACGAATACACATAAAATAAAGTAGATTTCTATAGAAATATATATACAAAATACATATGAAATTATGTAAATACGTATAAAAATATATATACAAAATATATATCAAATAATATAAATTCGTGTCAAAATAAATAAACAAAATATCATGCAAAGAATGTGTATTTGTATAAAAATAGATAATAGATAATAAATTTGTATAAAATATATATGCAAGATACTCATTAAATAATGTAAATATGTATAAAAAAGTATATACAAAAAACAAATAGAATAATGTAAATTCGTATCAAAATAAATACACCGAATACAAATAAAATAATGTAAATTTGTATGAAAATAAAGATGCAAAATTCCAATAAAATAGTGCATTTCATATAAAAATATATATACCAAAATACACATAAAATATTTAAATTTGTATTGAAATAAATATACAAATTGCATATACAATAAGGTAAATTTGTATTGAAAGAGATATGCAAAAATACATATAAAACAATATAAATTTGTTTCAAAATATATATACCAATACAAATAAAAAAACGTAGATTTCTATAAAAATATATATACAAAATACACATAAAATTAAGTAAATACGTATAAAAAAATGTGTATTTGTAAAAATATAAATATACAAAATACACATAAAATATCGTAAACTTGTATAAAACTATATACAAAAATACACAGAAGTATTTAAATTTGTATGAAAATATATATACAAAATACAGCTAAAAAAAGCTAAATTTGAATTGAAATATACATACAAAATACATAAAATAATGTAAATCAGTATCAAAATATTTATACAAATACATATAATAACGTAGATTTGTTTAAAAATATATAAACAAAATACACATTAAGTAATGTAAATACGTATAAAAAATATGTACAAAATACACATATAATCATGTAATTCGTATCATAATAAATAAACAAAATAGCAATAAAATAATGTAAATTTGTATGAGAAAATATATACAAATAACGCAAATTTCTTAAAAAATATATGTACAAAAATGCACATAAAATAAAGTAAATTTGCAAAAAAAATATATATAGAAAACACACACTAAATATTGTAAATGCGTACATAAAATAACCTAAATTTGTATAAAACTATATACAAAATACACAAAAATAATTTAAATTTGTTTGAAAAGAAATATACAAAATACACATAAAATTAGGTAAATTTGTATTGAAATACATATACAAAATACACATCAAATAATGTAAATTTAAATGAAAATATATAAACAAATACACTTAAAATAACGTAAATTTGTATAAAATATATATGCAAGATACACATTAAATAATGTAAATGTGTATAAAAAATATATATACAAAAAACAAATAGAATAATGTAAAATCGTATCAAAGTAAATTCACAGAATATCAATAAAATAATGTAAATTTGTATGAAAATAAAGATACAAAATTCCTAAAAATTATCGCATTTTTTATAAAAATATATTTACCAAAATACACATAAAATATTTAAATTTGTATTGAAATAAATATACAAAATGCATATACAGTAAGGTAAATTTGTATTGAAAGAGATATTCAAAAATACATATAAAACAATGTAAATTTGTTTCAAAATATATATACGAATACACATAAAATAAAGTAGATTTCTAT
Source organism: Eriocheir sinensis (assembly GCF_024679095.1). Classification (NCBI taxonomy): domain Eukaryota; kingdom Metazoa; phylum Arthropoda; class Malacostraca; order Decapoda; family Varunidae; genus Eriocheir; species Eriocheir sinensis. Next base: position 32,202 of record NW_026112044.1, on the reverse strand, counting down.
AGAAATATATATACAAAATACATATGAAATTATGTAAATACGTATAAAAAAATATATACAAAATACATATCAAATAATGTAAATTCGTGTCAAAATAAATCAACAAAATATCATGAAAAGAATGTGTATTTGTATGAAAATAGATAATAGATAATAAATTTGTATAAAATATATATGCAAGATACACATTAAATAATGTAAATATGTATAAAAAAGTATATACAAAAAACAAATAGAATAATGTAACATCGTATCAAAATAAATACACAGAATATTAATAATATAATGTAAATTTGTATGAAAATAAAGATGCAAAATTCCCATAAAATAGCGCATTTCTTATAAAAATATATATACCAAAATACACATAAAATATTTAAATTTCCATTGAAATAAATATACTAAATGCACATACAATAAGGTAAATTTGTATTGAAAGAGATATGCAAAAATACATATAAAACAATGTAAATTTGTTTCAAAATATATATACGAATACAAATAAAAAAACGTAGATTTCTATAAAAATATATATACAAAATCCACATAAAATTAAGTAAATACGTATAAAAAAATGTATACAAAATACATATAAAATAATGTAATTTCGAATTAAAATAAATGTAAATTTGAATGAAAATATAAAAACAAATATACTTAAAATAACGTAAATTTGTATAAAATATATATGCAAGATACACATTAAATAATGTAAATGTGTATAAAAAAATATATACAAAAAACAAATAGAATAATGTAAAATCGTATCAAAATAAATACACAGAATATCAATAAAATAATGTAAATTTGTATGAAAATAAAGATGCAAAATTCCAAAAAATTATCGCATTTTTTATAAAAATATATATACCAAAATACACATAAAATATTTAAATTTGTATTGAAATAAATATACAAAATGCATATACAGTAAGGTAAATTTGTTTTAAAAGAGATATTCAAAAATACATATAAAACAATGTAAATTTGTTTCAAAATATATATACGAATACACATAAAATAAAGTAGATTTCTATAGAAATATATATACAAAATACATATGAAATTATGTAAATACGTATAAAAATATATATACAAAATACATATCAAATAATGTAAATTTTTGTATATGTATTTTTATAAAAATATGCTTTATTTTATGGGTATTTTGCATCTTTATTTTCATACAAATTTACGTTATTTTATTGATATTCTGCTCATTCATTTTGATACGATTTGACATTATTCTATGTGTATTTTGTATATATTTTTCATACAAATTTACGTTATTTTATGTGTGTTTGTTTATACATTTTGACACAAATTTACAATATTTTATGGGTATTTTGTATATATATTTCAAAAGAAATTTACCTAGTTTTATGTGTATTTTGAATATCTATTTTCATACAAACTCAAATTATTTATATGTATTTTTGTATATATTTCAATACAAATTTTAGTTATGTTATGTTTATTTTGTAAATCTATTTTCATTCAAATATATATTATTTTATTGGTATTTTGTTGATTTATATTGATACGAATTTACATTATTTTATATGTACTTTTTATATATATTTTTATACGCATTTACATTATTTAATATTTATTTTGAATGTATAATTTTATACAAATTCATTGTATTTATGTGTATTTGTATATATATTTTCATATAAATTTATTTTATGTGTATTTTGTACATATATTTCATTACAAATTTACCTTATTTTATGTTTATTTTGTTTGTGTATTTTGTACATTTATATTTATACACGTTTACTCATACAAATTTATATTATTTTATTGGTATTTTGTTTATTTATTTTGATACGAATTACATGATTATATGTGAATTTTGTACAATTTTTTTTATACGTATTTACATTATTTAATGTGTATTTTGTTTATATATTTTCATACAAATTTACGTTATTATATGTGTATTTGTATAAATATTTTGATACAAATTTACTTTATTACATGTATTTTGTATATATATTTCAATTCAAATTTAGCTTATTTTGTGTGTATTTTGTATATATTTTCATACAAATTTAATTACTTCTGTGTATTTTTGTATATAGTTTTATATAAATTTACGTTATTTTATGTGTATTTTGTATATTTATATTTATACAAATACACATTCTTTTATTTGTATTTTGTTTATTTATTTTGATACGAATTTACATTATTCTATGTGTATTTTGCATACATTTTTTATACGTATTTACTTCATTTTATGTGTATTTTGTTTAAATATTTTTTATAGAAATCTACGTTATTTTATGTGTATTCGTATACATATTTTGAAAATAATTTACATTGCTTTATATGTATTTTGCATATCTATTTCAATACTAATTTACCTTATTGTACATATAAAACAATGTAAATTTGTTTCAAAATATATGTACGAATACAAATCAAATAACGTAGATTTCTATAAAAATATATATACAAAATACACATAAAATTAAGTAAATACGTATGAAAAAATGTAAACAAAATGCACATAAAATAATGTAAATTCGAAACAAAATAAATAAACAAAATACCAATAAAAAAATGTGTATGTATATAAATATAAATGTACAAATTACACATACAAAATAAACATAAAATAAGGTAAATTTGTAATGAAATATATGAACAAAATACACATAAAATAATGTAAATTTATATGAAAATATATATACAAATACACATAAAATACCATGAATTTGTATAAAATTATATATTCAAAATAAATAATTAGTATCAATATAAATGAACAAAATATCAATAAAATAATATATATTTGAATGAAAATAGATTTACAAAATACACATAACCTAACTTAAATTTGTATTGAAATATATACAAAAATACATAAAAATAATTTGAGTTTGTATGAAAATAGATATTCAAAATACACATAAAACTAGGTAAATTTCTTTTGAAATATATATACAAAATACCCATAAAATATTGTAAATTTGTGTCAAAATATATAAACAAATACACATAAAATAACGTAAATTTGTATGAAAAATACATACAAAATACACATAGAATAATGTCAAATCGTATCAAAATGAATGAGCAGAATATCAATAAAATAACGTAAATTTGTATGAAAATAAAGATGCAAAATACCCATAAAATAAAGCATATTTTTATAAAAATACATATAGAAAAATACACATAGAATAATTAAATTTGTATTAAAATTAATATACAAAATGCAAATACAATAAATTTAAATTTGATTATATTAAATGAAATAAATATACAAAATAAACATAAAATAAGGTAAATTTGTAATAAAATATATGTAAGAATACACATAAAATAATATAAACTTGTATGAAAATATATATACAAATACACATAAAATAACATGAATTTGTATAAAATTTGTTTCAAAATATATACGAATACACACAATAAAATAACGTAAATTTTTATGAAATTGTATATATAAAATACACATAAAATAATTTAAATACGTAGAAAAATATATATACAAAATACACATAAAATAATGTAAATTCGTAAAAAATTAAATACACAAATTTCCAATAAAAGAATGTATAGTTGTATGAAAATATATATACAAAAAACGAATAAAAAAACTATAATTTGTATAAAAATATATACAAAAATACACAAAAATAATTTAAATTTGTTTGAAAATTGATATGCAAAATACACATAAAGTTAGGCAAATTTGTATTGAAATACATATACAAAACTCACATAAAATAATGTAAATTTATATTAAAATATATAAACAAATACATATAAAATAACGTAAATTTGGATAAAATATATATACAAAATATACATTAAATATTTTAAATATGTATAAAAATATATTATATTATATATATTTTTATTGATATTTGCGTTATTTATGTGTATTTTGTATATGTTTTCCCATAGAAATTTACATTATTTTATTGGTATTTTGTCTATTTATTTTGATACGAATTACATGATTATTTGTCTTTTGTACATTTTTTTATACGTATTTACATTATTTAATGTGTATTTTGTTTATATATTTTTATACAAATTTAAGTTATTATATTTGTATTTGTATAAGTATTTTGATACAAATTTACATTATTTTATGTATTTTGTATATATATTTCAATTCAAAAACCAATAAAATAATATATATTTGAATGAAAATAGATTTACAAAATACACATAACATAACTAAAATTTGTTTTGAAATATATACAAAAATACGTAAAAATAATTTGAATTCGTATGAAAATAGATATTCAAAATACACATAAAACTAGGTAAATTTCTTTTGAAATATAAACACAAAATACCCATAAAATATTGTAAATTTGTGTCAAAATATATAAACAAATACACATAAAATAATGTAAATTTGTATGAAAAATATATACAAAATACACATAGAATAATGTCAAATCGTATCAAAATGAATGAGCAGAATATCAATAAAATAACGTAAATTTGTATGAAAATAAAGATGCAAAATACCCATAAAATAAAGCATATTTTTATAAAAATACATTTACAAAAATACACATAGAATAATTAAATTTGTATTAAAATTAATATACAAAATGCATATACAATAAGGTAAATTTGTATTGAAAAAATAAGCAAAATACACATAAAAGTGTAAATTTGTTTAAAAATCTATATACGAATACGCATAATATAACGTAGATTTCTATAGAAATATATATACAAAATACACATGAAATGATGTAAATACGTATAAAAATATATATACAAAATACACATTAAATAATTTAAATTCTCCTCAAAATAAATAAACAAAATATCAATAAAAGAATGTGTATTTGTATGAAAATAGATATACAAAATACTCATACAATAACCTAAGTTTGTATAAAACTATATACAAAAATACACAAAAATAATTTAAATTTGTATGAAAATAAATATACAAATACACATAAAATTATGTAAATTTGTATTGAAATACATATACAAAATACACATAAAATAATGAAAATTTGAATGAAAATATATAAACATATACAATTAAAATAACATAAATTTGTATCAAATATATATACAAAATACTAATTAAATAATGTAAATATGTATAAAAAAAATATATACAAAACACAAATAGAATAATGTAAAATCGTATCAACAATAAATACAAAGAATATTAATAAAATAATGTAAATTTGTATCAAAATAAAGATGCAAAATAGCCATAAAATAACGCATTTTTTATAAAAATATATATACCAAAATACACATAAAATATTAAAATTTGTATTAAAATAAATATAAAAAATGCACATACTGTAAGGTATATTTGTATTGAAATAGATATGCAAAATACATATAAAACAATGTAAATTTGTTTCAAAATATATATATACGAATACACATAAAACAACGTAGATTTCTATAAAAATATATACAAAATACACATTAAATGAAGTAAATACGTATAAAAAAATGAATACAAAAAATACATAAAAATCGTATCAAAATAAATAAATAAAATACCAGTAAAAGAATGTGTATTTGTAAAAATATAAATATACAAAATACACATAAAATATCGTAAATTTGTATAAAACTATATACAAAATACACAGAAGTAATTAAATTTGTATGAAAATATATATACAAAATGCAGCTAAAATAAGCTAAATTTGAATTGAAATGTACATACAAAATACATAAAATAATGTAAATCTGTATCAAAATATTTATACAAATACATATAATAACGTAGATTTGTTTAAAATATATAAACAAAATACACATTAAGTAATGTAAATACGTATAAAAGATATGTACAAAATACACATATAATCATGTAATTCGTATCAAAATAAATAAACAAAATAGCAATAAAATAATGTAAATTTGTATGAGAAAACATAAAATAACGCAAATTTCTATAAAAATATATGTACAAAAATGCACATAAAATAAAGTAAATTTGCAAAAAAATATATACAAAACACACTAAATAATGTAAATGCGTACATAAAATAACCAACATTTGTAAAACACTATATACAAAAATATACAAAAATAATTTAAATTTGTTTGAAAAGAGATATACAAAATACACATAAAATTTGGTAAATTTGTATTGAAATACATATACAAAATACACATCAAATAATGTAAATTTGAATGAAAATATATAAACAAATACACTTAAAATAACATAAATTTGTATGAAATATATAAGCAAGATACACATTAAATAATGTAAATGTATATAAAAAATATATATACAAAAAACAAATAGAATAATGTAAAATCGTATCAAATTAAATACACAGAATATCAATAAAATAATGTAAATTTGTATGAAAATAAAGATGCAAAATTCCCAAAAATTATCGCATTTTTATAAAAATATATTTACCAAAATACACATAAAATATTTAAATTTGTATTGAAATAAATATACAAAATGCATATACAGTAAGGTAAATTTGTATTGAAAGAGATATTCAAAAATACATATAAAACAATGTAAATTTGTTTCAAAATATATATACGAATACACATAAAATAAAGTAGATTTCTATAGAAATATATATACAAAATACATATGAAATTATGTAAATACGTATAAAAATATATATACAAAATACATATCAAATAATGTAAATTCGTGTCAAAATAAATAAACAAAATATCATGAAAAGAATGTGTATTTGTATGAAAATAGATAATAGATAATAAATTTGTATAAAATATATATGCAAGATACACATTAAATAACGTAAATATGTATAAAAAAGTATGTACAAAAAACAGATAGAATAATGTAACATCGTATCAAAATAAATACACCGAATATTAATAAAATAATGTAAATTTGTATGAAAATAAAGATGCAAAATTCCCATATGATAGCGCATTTCTTATAAAAATATATATACCAAAATACACATAAAATATTTAAATTTGCATTGAAATAAATATACAAAATGCACATACAATAAGGTAAATTTGTATTGAAAGATATATGCAAAAATACATATAAAACAATGTAAATTTGTTTCAAAATATATATACGAATACAAATAAAAAACGTAGATTTCTATAAAAATATATATACAAAATACACATAAAACTAAGTAAATACGTATGAAAAAATGTATACAAAATACACATAAAATAATGTAATTTCGAATTAAAATAAATGTAAATTTGAATGAAAATATAAAAACAATTACACTTAAAATAACGTAAATTTGTATAAAATATATATGCAAGATACACATTAAATAATGTAAATGTGTATAAAAAAATATATACAAAAAACAAATAGAATAGTGTAAAATCGTATCAAAATAAATACACAGAATATCAATAAAATAATGTAAATTTGTATGAAAATAAAGATGCAAAATTCCCAAAAATTATCGCATTTTTTATAAAAATATATATACCAAAATACACATAAAATATTTAAATTTGTATTGAAATAAATATACAAAATGCATATACAGTAAGGTAAATTTGTATTAAAAGAGATATTCAAAAATACATATAAAACAATGTAAGTTTGTTTCAAAATATATATACGAATACACATAAAATAAAGTAGATTTCAATAGAAATATATATACAAAATACATATGAAATTATGTAAGTACGTATAAAAATATATATACAAAATACATATCAAATAATGTAAATTCGTGTCAAAATAAATAAACAAAATATCATGAAAAAAAAGTGTATTTGTATGAAAATAGATAATAGATAATAAATATGTATAAAATATATATGGAAGATACACATTAAATAATGTAAATATGTATAAAAAAGTATATACAAAAAACAAATAGAATAATGTAAAATCGTATCAAAATAAATACTCCGTATATTAATAAAATAATATAAATTTGTATGAAAATACAGATGCAAAATTCCCATAAAATAGCGCATTTCTTATAAAAATATATATACCAAAATACACATAATATATCTAAATTTGTATTGAAATAAATATACAAAATGCACATACAATAAGGTAAATTTGTATTGAAAGAGATATGCAAAAATACATTTAAAACAATGTAAATTTGTTTCAAAATATATATACGAATACAAATTAAAAAAACGTAGATTTCTATAAAAATATATACAAAATACACATTAAATTAAGTAAATACGTATAAAAAAATGTATACAAAATACACATAAAATAATGTAAATTCGAACTAAAATAAATAAACAAAATACCAATAAAAGAATGTGTATTTGGATAAATATAAATACACTAAATACACATACAAAATAAACATAAAATAAGGTAGATTTGTAATAAAATATATGTACAAAATACACATAAAATAATGTAAATTTATATGAAAATATATACAAATACACATAAAATACCATGAATCTGTATAAAAATATATATTCAAAATAAATATTAAATAATGTAAAAGCGTATAAAAATATATATACAAAGTACATATAAAATTAAAATTAAAATGCAAAATACCTATAAAATAACGCATTTTTTTTAATTATTGATACCAAAATACACATAAAATATTTGAACTTGTATTAAAATAAATATACAAAATGCACATACAATAAGGTAAATTTGAATTGAAATAGATATGCAAAATACATATAAAATAATGTAAATTTGTGTCAAAATATATATACGAATACACATAAAATAACGTTGATTTCTATAAAAATACATATACAAAATACACATAAAATACTGTAAATTTGAATGAAAATACATAAACAAATACACTTAAAATAACGTAAATTTGTATAAAAAAATATATACAAAACACAAATAGAATAATGTAAAATCGTACCAAAATAAATACACAGAATATTAATAAAATAATGTAAATTTGTATGAAAATAAAGAAGGAAAATACACATAAAATAAGACATTTTTTTAAAAATATATATACAAAAATACACATAAAAAAATTTATTTGTATTAATATAAATATACAAAATACACATACAATAAGGTAAATCTGTATTGAAATAGATATGCAAAATAAATATAAAACAATGTAAATTTGTTTCAAAATATATATACGAATACACATAAAATAACGTAGATTTGTATAAAAATATATATACAAAATACACGTAAAATGAAGTAAATACGTATAAAAAAATGTATACAAAATACACATAAAATAATGTAAATTCGTATCAAAATAAATAAACAAAATACCAATAAAAGAATGTGTATTTGTATAAATATAAATATACAAAATACACATAAAATAACGTTAATTTGTATGAAACTATATACAAAAATACACAGAAGTAATTAAATTCGTATGAAAATAGATATACAAAATACAGATAAAATAAGCTAAATTTGAATTGAAAATGTATATACAAAATACATAAAATAATGTAAATTTGTATCAAAATATTCATAAAAATACATATAATAACGTAAATTTCTTTAAAAATATATAAACAAAATACACATTAAGTAATGTAAATACACATATAATCATGTAATTCGTATCAAAGTAAATAAACAAAATAGCAATAAAATAATGTAAATTTGTATGATAAAATATCTACAAATACATATAAAATAACGCTAATTTTTTTAAAAATATATGTCCAAAAATGAACGTAAAATAAATTAACTTTGGATAAAAATATATATACAAAACACACATTAAATAATGTAAATGCGTACATAAAATAACCTAAATTTGTATAAAACTATATACAAAAATACACAAAAATAATTTAAATTAGTATGAAAAGAAATATACAAAATACACATAAAATTAGGTTGATTTCTATTGAAATACATATACAAAATACACATAAAATAATGCAAATTTGAAAGAAAATATATAAACAAATACACATATAATAACGCAAATTTGTATGAAATATATATACAAAATACACATTAAATAATGTAAATATGTATAAAAAAATATATACAAAACACAAATAGAATAATGTAAAATCGTATCAAAATATATACACAAAATATTAATAAAATAATGTAAATTTGAATGAAAATTAAGATGCAAAATACCTATAAAATAACGCATTTTTTATAAAAATATTGATACCAAAATACACATAAAATATTTGAATTTATATCAAAATAAATATACAAAATGCATACAATAAGGTAAATTTGTATTGAAATAGATATGCAAAATACATATAAAATAATGTAAATTTGTTTCAAAATATATATGCGAATACACATAAAATAACGTAGATTTCTATAAAAATATATATACAAAATACACATAAAATTAAGTAAATACGTATAAAAAAATGTATACAAAATACACATAAAATAATGTAAATTCGTATAAATATAAATAAACAATATAGCAATAAAAGAATGTGTATTTGTATAAATATAAATATACAAAATACACATAAAATAACGTAAATTTATATAAAACTATATACATAAAATAACGCAAATTTCTATTAAAATATATGTACAAAAATGAACATAAAATAAATTTGCATAAAAATATATATACAAAACACACATTAGATAATGTAAATAAGTATAAAACTATGTATACAAAATACCTATGAAATAGTCTAAATTCGAATCGAATTAAATTAAGAAAATACCAATATAATGATGTACTTTTGGATGAAAATATATATACAAAATACACATAAAATAACCTAAATACAAATACAAATATACACATAAAATAATTTAAAATTGAATGAAATAAATATACAAAATAAACATAAAATAAAGTAAATTTGTAATGAAATATATGAAAAAATACACATAAATTAATATAAATTTGTATGAAAATATATATACAAATACACGTTAAATAACATGAATTTGTATAAAATTTGTATCAAAATATATACTTATACACACAATAAAATAACGTAATTTTTTTATGAAAATATATATACAAAAAACACATAAAATAATGTAAATATGAATGAAAATATATAAACAAATACACATAAAATAACGTAAATTTGGATAAAATATATATACAAAATGAACATTAAATAATGTAAATATGTATAAAAAAATATATACAAAAAACACATAGAATAATGTTAAATCGTATCAAAATAAATAAAGAGAATATCAATAAAATAATGTAAATTTGTATGAAAATAAAAATGCAAAATATCCATATAATAACGCATATTTGCATAAAAATATATATACAAAAATACATATAAAATAATTAAATTTGTATTAAAATAAATATACAAAATGCACGTACAATAAAGTAAATTTGTATTGAAATAGATATGCAAAATACACATTAATAATGTAAATTTGTATCAAAATATATATACGAATACTCATAAAATAGAGTAAACTTCTATGAAAATATACATACAAAATAGATATACAAAATACACATATAACTAGTTAAATTTGTATTTAAATATATATACAAAAAACACATAAAATAATGTAGATTTGTATGAAATGAAAACAAATACATTTTATATAAAATATATATAAAAAATACACATAGAATAATGTAAAAACATAACAAAATAAATACACAGAATATCAATAAAATAATGTAAATTTGTATGAAAATAAAGATGCAAAATACCCATAAAATAAAGCATATTTTTATAAAAATACATATACAAAAATACACATAGATTAATCAAATTTGTATTAAAATTAATATACAAAATGCACATACAATAAGGTAAATTTGTATTGAAAAAATATGCAAAATACACATAAAACAATGTAAATTTGTTTCAAAATATATATACGAATACACATAAAATAACGCAGATTTCTATAGAAATATATATACAAAATACACTTGAAATAATGTAAATACGTATAAAAATATATATACAAAATACACATTAAATAATGTTAATTCGTGTCAAAATAAATAAACAAAACATCATGAAAAGAATGTATTTGTATGAAAATAGATATACAAAATACACATAAAATAACCTAAATTTGTAAAAACTATTTACAAAAATACACAAAATAATTTAAACTTGTATGAAAATAAATATACAAAAACATATAAAATAGGTAAGTTTGAATTGAAATACATATACAAAATACATAAAATAATGTAAATTTGAATGAAAATATATAAACATATAGACTTAAAATAACGTAAATTTGTATCAAATATATATACAAAAAAAACATTAAACAATGTAAATATGTATAAAAGAATATATACAAAACACAAATAAAATAATGTGAAATCGTATCAAAATAAATACAGAAAATATTAATAAAATAATGTAAATTTTAATGAAAATTAAGATGCAAAATACCCATAAAATAACGCATTTTTTATAAAAATATATATACGAAAAAACATAAAATATTTGATTTTGTATTAAAATAAATATATAAACAAAATACACATAAAATAAGCTAAATTTGAATTGAAATATATATACAAAATACATAAAATAATGTAAATTTGTATCAAAATACTTATACAAATACACATATAATAACGTAGATTTGTATAAAAATATATAAACAAAATACACATTAAATAATCTAAATACTTATAAAAAATGTACAAAATACACAAATAATCATGTAATTCGTATCAAAATAAATAGACAAAATACCAATAAAATAATGTAAATTTCTATGAGAAAACATATACAAAATACACATAAATAACGCAAATATCAATAAAAATATATATAATATAATATATTTTATACATATTTCAAATATTTAATGTATATTTTGTATATATTTATCCAAATTTACGTTATTTTATATGTATTTGTTTAGATATTTTAATACAAATTTGCATTATTTTATGTGAGTTTTGTATATGTATTTCAATACAAATTTGCCTAACTTTATGTGTATTTTGCATATCTATTTTCAAACAAATTTAAATTATTTTGTGTATTTTGTATATATTTTATACAAATTATAGTTACTTTATTTGTTTTTGTATATATATTTTCCTACAAATATACATTCTTTTATTGGAATTTTGTATTTAATTTTTACAATTTACATTATTTTATGTGTATTTTGTATACATATTTTTCTACGTATTTAAATTATTTTATGTGTATTTTATACATACATTTTCATAAAAATTTAGGTTTTTTTATTGTGTGTATTCGTATATATTTTGAAACAAATTTTATACAAATTCATGTTATGTTATGTGTATTTGTATATTTTCATACAAATTTATATTATTTTATGTGTATTCTTACATATATTTTATTACAAATTTACCTTATTCTATGTTTATTTTGTATATTTACTTCATTTAATATAATCAAATTTAAATTTATTGTATATGAATTTTGTATATTAATTTTAATACAAATTTAATTATTCTATGTATTTTTCTATATGTATTTTATAAAAATATCCTTTATTTTATGGGTATTTTGCATCTTTATTTTCATACAAATTTACGTTATTTTATTGATATTCTGCTTATTCATTTTGATACGATTTGACATTATTCTATGTGAATTTTGTATATTTTTCATACAAATTTACGTTATTTTATGTGAATTTGTTTATATATTTTGACACAAATTTACAATATTTTATGGGTATTTTGTATATATATTTCAAAAGAAATTTACCTAGTTTTATGTGTATTTTGAATATCTATTTTCATACAAACTCAAATTATTTTTATGTACTTTTGTATATATTTTAATACAAATTTTAGTTAGGTTATGTGTATTTTGTAAATCTATTTTCATTCAAATATATATTATTTTATTGGTATTTTGTTGATTTATATTGATACGAATTTACATTATTTTATATGTACTTTGTATATATATTTTTATACGCATTTACATTATTTAATATTTATTTTGAATATATAATTTTATACAAATTCATGGTATTTAATGTGTATTTGTATATATATTTTCATATAAATTTACATTATTTTATGTGTATTTTCTTCATATATTTCATTACAAATTTACCTTATTTTATGTTTATTTTGTGTGTGTATTTTGTACATTTATATTTATACAAATACACATTTTTTTATTGGTATTTTGTTTATTTATTTTGTTTCGAATTTACATTATTTTATGCGTATTTTGTTAACATTTCTTTATACGTATTTACTTAATTTTATTTGTATTTTGTATATATATTTTTATAGAAATCTACGTTATTTGATTTGTATTCGTACATATATTTTGAAAAAAATTTACATTGTTTTATATGTACAAAAAGGTAAATTTGTATTGAAATAGATATGCAAAATACATATAAGGCAATGTAAATTATTTTCAAAATATGTAAACGAATACACTTAAAATAACGTAGATTTCTATAAAAAATATATATAAAAAATACACATAAAATGAAGTAAATACGTATAAAAAAATGTATGCAAAATACACATAGAATAATGTAAATTCGTATCAAAATAAATAAACAAAATACAAATAAAAGAATGTGTATTTGTATAAATATAAATATACAAAATACACATAAAATAACGTAAATTTATATAAAACTATATACAAAAAACACAGAAGTAACTAAATTTGTATGAAAATATATACAAAATACACACAAAATAAGCTAAATTTGAATTGAAATATATATACAAAATACATGAAATAAAGTAAATTTGTATCAAAATATTTATACAAATACACATATAATAACGTAAATTTGTATGAAAATATATAAACAAAATACACATTAAATAATGTAAATACGTATAAAAAAATATATACAAAATACACATATAATCATTTAATTCGTATCAAAATAAATAAACAAAATACCAATAAAATAATATAAATTTGTATGAGTAAACGTGTAAATATAAATGTACAAAATACACATACAAAACAAACATAAAATAAGGTAAATTTGTAATGAATATATGTACAAAATACACATAAAATAATGTAAATTTATATGAAAATATATATACAAATACATAAAATACCATGAATTTGTATAAAATTATACATTCAAAATAAATATTAAATAATGTAAATGCGTATAAAAATATATATAAAAAGTTCATATAAAATAATGTAAATTCGTATCAATATAAATCAACAAAATACCAATAAAATAACATATATTTGAATGAAAATAGATTTACAAAATACACATAACATAACTAAAATTTGTATTGAAATATATACAAAAATTCATATAAATAATTTGAGTTTGTATGAGAATAGATATTCAAAATACACATATAACTAGGTAAATTTCTTTTGAAATATATATACAAAATACCCATAAAATATTATAAATTTGTGTCAAAATATATAAACAAATACACATAAAATAACGTAAATTTGTATGAAAAATATATAAAAAATACACATAGAATAATGTCAAATCGTATCAAAATGAATGAGCAGAATATCAATAAAATAACGTAAATTTGTATGAAAATAAAGATGCAAAATACCCATAAAATAAAGCATATTTTTATAAAAATACATATACAAAAATTTACATTATTTGATATGTATTTTGTATATATATTTCTAAACATATTTACATAATTTCATATGTATTTTGTATGTATATTTTTATAGAAATCTACGTTTTTTTTATTTGTATTCGTTTATATATTTTGAAACAAATATACATTGTTTTATATGTATTTTTGCATTTGCATATTTACTTTATTTTATGTGCATTTTGTATATATATTTTATAAATTTGCGTTATTTGTATATATTTTTATACAAATTTACATTATTTTATTGTATTTTGTTTATTTATTTTACGAATTTATTTTTTATATTATATGTATTTATTTTTGATTTACATTATTTTATGTATTTTGTATATATTTCAATACAAATTTAGCTTATTTTATGTATTTAGTATATATTTTCATACAAATTTAATTAATTTTCTATATTTTATACAAATACGATATTTTATGTGTTTTTGTATATTTATATTTTACAAATACACAATTTTTTTATACGTATTTACTTAATTTTATGTATTTTGTAAATATATTTTATAGAAATCTACGTTTTTTATTTGTATTCGTATATATATTTTGAAACAAATTTACATAGTTTTATATGTATTTTTGCATATCTCTTTCAATACAAATTTACCTTATTGTATGTGCATTTTGTATATTTATTTCAATGCAAATTTAAATATTTATGTGTATTTTGGTATATATATTTTATAAGAAATGCGCTATTTTATGGGAATTTTGCATCTTTATTTTCATACAAATTTACATTATTTTATTAATATTCTGTATTTATTTTGATACGATGTTACATTATTCTATTTGTTTTTGTATATACTTTTTAATACATATTTACATTATTTAATGTGTATCTTGCATATATATTTTATACAAATTTATTATCTATTATCTATTTTCATACAAATACACATTCTTTTCATGATATTTTGTTGATTTATTGACACGAATTTACATTATTTGATATGTATTTTGTATATATATTTTATACGTATTTACATAATTTCATATGTATTTTGTATATATTTTATAGAAATCTACTTTATTTTATGTGTATTCGTATATATATTTTGAAACAAATTTACATTGTTTTATATGTATTTTGAATATCTTTCAATACAAATTTACCTTACTGTATATGCATTTTGTATATTTATTTCAATACAAATTTAAATATTTTATGTGTATTTTGGTAAATATATTTTATAAAAATGCGATAATTTTGAGAATTTTGTATCTTTATTTTCATACAAATTTACATTATTTTATTGATATTCTGTATTTATTTTGATACGATTTTACATTATTCTATTTGTTTTGTATATATATTTTTATACATATTTACATTATTTAATGTATCTTGCATATATATTTTATACAAATTTACGTTATTTGAGGTGTATTTGTTTATATATTTTCATTCAAATTTACATTATTTGATGTGTATTTTGTATATGTATTTCAATACAAATTTACCTAATTTTATGTGTATTTTGTATATTTCTTTTCAAACAAATTTAAATTATTTATGTGTTTTTTTTAATATAGTTTTATACAAATTTAGGTTATTTGATGTACGCATTTACATTATTTAGTGTGTGTTTTGTATATATATTTTTTTGCAAATTTACTTTATTTTATGTGCATTTTTGTACATATATTTTTATAGAAATTTGCGTTATTTGTATATGTTTTCTCATAGAAATTTACATTATTTTATTGCTATTTTGTTTATTTATTTTGATACGAATTACATGATTATATGTGTATTTTGTACATATTTTTTATACGTATTTACATTACTTAATGTGTATTTTGTTTATATATTTTTAAACAAATCTACGTTATTATATGTATTTGTATAAATATTTTGATACAGATTTACATTATTTTATGTATTTTGTATGTACATTTCAATTCAAATTTAGCTTATTTTAGCTGTATTTTGTATATATATTTTCATACAAATTTAATTACTTCCTTGTATTTTTGTATATAGTTTTATACAAATTTACGATATTTTATGTGTATTTTGTATATTTATATTTTTACAAATACTCATTCTTTTATTGGTATTTTGTTTATTTATTTTGATACGATTTTTATGTATTTTTTGTATTCATTTTTTTATACGTATTTACTTCATTTTATGTGTATTTTGTATATATTTTCATAGAAATCTACGTTATTTTATGTGTATTCGTATATATATTTTGAAACAAATTTACATTGTTTTATAAGTATTTTGCATATCTATTTCAATACAAATTTGCAAATTTATTTTATGTGCATTTTTGTACATATATTTTTTTAGAAATTTGCGTTATTTTATGTGTATTTGTATATGTTTTCTCATACAAATTTACATAATTTTTTTGCTATTTTGTTTATTTATTTTGATACAAATGAAAATAGATATACAAAATATACATAAAATAAACTAAATTTGTATTGAAATATATATTCAAAATTCATAAAATAATGTAAATTTGTTTAAAAATATTTTAACAGATGCGCATAAAATAACGTAAATTTGTTTTAAAATATACAAAATTCACATTAAATAATGTAAATATGTATAAAAAAAATATATACAAAACACAAATAGAATAATGTAAAATCGTATGAAAATAAATACACAGAATATTAATAAAACAATGTAAATTTGTATGAAAATAAAGATGGAAAATACCCATTAAATAACGCATTTTTTATAAAAATATATATACCAAAATACACATGAAAAAATTAATTTTTATTAAAATAAATATACAAAATACACATACAATAAGGTAAATCTGTATTGAAATAGATATGCAAAATACATAAACAATGTAAATTTGTTTTAAAATATATATACGAATACACATAATATAACGTAGATTTGTATAAAAATATATATACAAAATACACATAAAATGAAGTAATTACGTATAAGAAAATGTATACAAAATACACATAAAATAATATAAATTCGTATCAAAATAAATAAACAAAATACCAATAAAAGAATGTGTATTTGCATCAATATAAATATACAAAATACACATTAAATAACGTAAATTTGTATAAAACTATATACAAAAATACACAGAAGTAATTAAATTCGTATGAAAATAGATATACAAAATACAGATAAAATAACCTAAATTTTGAATTGAAATGTATATACAAACTACATAAAATAATGTAGATTTGTATCAAAATATTTATAAAAATACCCATAAAATAATGCATTTTTTTATTTATAAAAATATATATACCAAAATACACATCAAAAAATTAAATTTGTATTAAAATAAATATACAAAAAACACATACAATAAGGTAAATTTGTATTGAAATAGATATGCAAAATACATATAAAACAATGTAAATTTGTTTCAAAATATATATACGAATACACATAAAATAACGTAGATTTCTATAAATATATATATACAAAATACACATAAAATGAAGTAAATACGTAGACAAATCTATACAAAATACACATAAAATAATGTAAATTCGAATCAAAATAAATATACAAAATACCAATTAAAGAATGTGTATTTGTATAAATATAAATATACAAAATACACATAAAATAACGTAAATTTATATAAAACTATATACAAAAATACACAGAAGTATTTTAATTTGTATGAAAATAGATATACAAAATAAGGTAAATTCGTTTCAAATTCAATAAACAAAATTCAGATAAAAGAACGTATATTTGTAGAAAAATTAAATATACAAAATGCACATTAAATAACGAAAATTTGTATGAAAATATATAAAAAAATAAACAAAGATAATTTCAATTTGTATGAAAATAAATATACAATATATATATATATATATATATATATATATATATATATATATATATATATATATATATATATATATATATATATATAATATATATATATATATATATATATATATATATATATATATATATATATATATATATATATATATATATTTATACATGTTTACATCATTTGATGTGTATTTTGTATATTTATTTCTATAGAAATCTACGTTGATTTATGAGTATTCGTGTATAGATTTTTAAAAATTTACACTGTTTTATGTGTATTTTGCATATTTTTCAATACAAATTTACCTTATTGTATATGCATTTTGTATATTAATTTTAATACAAATTTAATTATGGTATGTGTATTTTGTATATGTATTTTATAAAAATATGCTTTATTTTATGGGTATTTTGCATTTTATTTTCATACAAATTTACATTATTTTATTTATATTCTGTTTTTTTAAACGATTTTACATTATTCTATGTGTATTTTGTATATCTATTTTATACTAATTTACTTAATTTCATGTGTATTTTATATATATATTTTATAGAAATATACGTTATTTTATGTGTATTCGTATATATTTTGAAACAAATTTACATTGTTTTATATGTATTTTGCATGTCTCTTTCAATACAAATTTACCTTATTGTATGTGCATTTTGTATATTTATTTCAATACAAATTTAAATATTTTATGTGTATTTTGGTATATATATTTTATAAGAAATGCGCTATTTGATGGGAATTTTGCATCTTTATTTTCATTCAAATTTACATTATTTTATTAATACTCAGTGTATTTATTTTGATACGATTTCACATTATTCTATTTGTTTTTGTATATATTTTTTTATACATATTTACATTATTTAATGTGTATCTTGCGTCTTTTATCGTAATTTTGTTTATTTATTTTATACGAATTTACATTATTTTAGGTTTATTTGATATGTATATTTTTATACTTATTTATAATTTTATTTGTGTTTTGAATATATATTTTCATAGAAATTTACTCTGTTTTATGGGTATTCGTATATATATTTTGATAAATTTACATTATTTATGTTTATTTTGCATATCTATTTCAATACAAATTTACCATATTGTAAGTGTATTTTGTATTTTATTTTAATAAAAATTTAATTATTTTATGTTTTTTGTAAAATAGGCGTTATTATTAGGGTATTTTGCATCTTTATTTTCATACAAATTTACATTATTTATTTTAATACGATTTTACATTATTCTATGTGTATTTTGTATATATATTTTATACACATTTACATTATTTAATGTATATTTTGTATATATATTTTATATAAATTTACGCTGTTTTATGTGTATTTGTTTATATATTTTCATACAAATTTACAATATTTTATGTGTAATATGTATATGTATTTCAATACAGATTTGCCTAATTTTATGTGTATTTTCATATCTATTTTCAAACAAATTTAAATTATTTATATGTATTTTTTATATATTTTTATACAAATTTTAGTTATTTTATTTGTATTTTGTATTTATATTTTCCTACAAATATACATTCTTTTAGTGGAATTTTGTTCATCTATTTTCATAAGAATGTACATAATTTTATGTGTATTTTGTATATATATATTTTACGTATTTACATTATTTTGTGTATTTTTTATATATATTTTCATAAAAAATTACGTTATTTTATTGTGTGTATTCGTATATGATTTGATACAAATTTACATTATTTTATGTTTATTTTGCATATCTATTTCAATATAGATTTACCTTATTGTATGTGTATTTTGTATATTTATTTTAATAGAAATTTAATTATTTTATGTGTACTTTGTATACATTTTTCATATACGTATTTACTTCATTTAATGTGTATTTCGTATATATATTTTTATAGTAATCTACGTTATTTTATGTGTATTGGTATATATATTTTGAAGCAAATTTACATTGTTTTATATGTATTTAGCATATCTATTTCAATATAAATCTACCTTATTGTATGTGCATTTTGTATATTTATTGTAATACAAATTTAAAAATTTTATTATTTTGGTATATATATTTTTATTAAAAGAGTTTTATATAAATTTAAAATATTTTATTTGTATTTTGTATATCTATTTTATACAAATACACATTTTTTATTGATATTTTGTTGATTTATTTTGACGCGAATTCACATTATTTTATGTGTATTGTGTATATATATTTGTATACGTATTTACGTCATTTCATGTGTATTTTGTATATATATATATCTCTCTATAGAAATATATGTTATTTTATGTGTATTCGTATATATATTTTGAAACAAATATACATTGTTTTATGTGCATTTTGCATATTTTTTCAATATAAATTTACCTTATTGTACGTGCATTTTGTATATTAATTTTAATACAAATTTAATTATTCTATGTGTATTTTTGTATATGTATTTTCATAAAAAAATGCTTTATTTTATGGGTATTTTGCATCTTTATTTTCATACAAATTTACATTATTTTATTGATATTCTGTGTATTTATTTTGATACGATTTTACATTATTCTATGTATATTTTGTATATATATTTCATACAAATGAACGTTATTTTATATGAATTTGTTTTCATTTCATACAAATTTACATTATTTTATGTGTATTTTGTACATGTATTTAAATACAAATTTAACTAATTATGTGTATTATGTATATCTATTTTCATACAAATTGAAATTAATTTTGTGTATTTTATTATATATTTTTATTCAAATTTTCGTAATTTTATGTGAATTTTGTATATTTATTTTCCTACATATATACGTTCTTTTATCGCAATTTTGTTTATTTATTTTGATACGAGTTTTCATTATTTTAGGTGTATTTGATATATATATTTTTATACTTATTTACATACTTTTATATGTATTTTGAATATATATTTTCATAGAAATTTACTCTATTTTATGTGTATTCGTATATATATTTTGATACAAATTTACATTATTTATGTGTATTTCGCATATCTATTTCAATACAAATTTTCTTTATTGTATGTGCCTTTTGTATATTTATTTTGATGCAAATTTAATTATTTTATGTGTATTTTTGTATATATACTTTTAAACAAATATGCGTTATTATATGGGTATTTTGCATCTTTATTTTCATACAAATATACATTATTTTATTGATTGTCTGTTTATTTATTTTGATACGATTTTACGTTATTCTGTGTATTTTGTATATATATTTTTAGACATATTTACATTATTTAATGTATATTTTGTACATATATTTTATGGAAATTTACGTTATCTTATGTGTATTTGTTTATATATTTTCATACAAATTTACATTATTTTATGTGTATTTTGTATATGTATTTCAATAAAATTTGCCTAATTTCATTTGTATTTTGCATATCTATTTTCAAGCAAATTTAAATTATTTTTGTGTATTTTGTATTATTTTATACAATTTTTTTATTTTATTTGTATTTTGTATATATATTTTCCTACACATATACATTCTTTTAGAGGAAATTTAGTTTCTTTATTTTGATACAATTTACATTATTTTTTGTGTATTTTGTATATATTTTTTTCTATGTATTTACATTATTTTATGTGTATTTTGTATATATATTTTCATATTAATTTACGTAATTTTATTGTGTGTATTAGTATATATTTTGATAAAATTTTCAATATTTTATGTGTTTTTGCATATCTATTTCAATTAAAATCTACCTTATTGTATGGGTATTTTGTATATTTATTTTAATACAAATTTAATTATTTTATGTGTATTTTGTATATATTTTTTAAATATGAGATATTTTATGGGTATTTTGCATCTTTAATTTAAAAAAATTTTACATTACGTACATATATTTTATACGTATTTACATTATTTAATGTGTATTTTGTTTATATATTTTTATACAAATTTACGTTATTATATGTGTATTTGAATATATTTTTATACAAATTTACATTATTTTATGTATTTTCTATATTTATTTCAATTCAAATTTAGCTTATTTTATGTGTCTTTTGTATATCTATTTTCATACAAATTTAATTATTTTTGTTTATTTTTGTATATAGTTTTATACAATTTTACGTTATTTTATGTGTATTTTGTATATTTATATTTATAGAAGTAAACATTCTTTTATTGGCATTTAGTTTATTTATTTTGATACTAATTTACATTATTTTATGTGTATTTTGTAAACATTTTCTTATACGTATTTACTTCATTTTATGTGTATGTTGTATATATTTTATAGAAATTTACGTTATTTTATGTGTATTCGTATGTATATTTTGAAACAAATTTACATTGTTTTATATGTATTTTGCATATCTATTTCAATACAAATTTACCTTATTGTATGTGCATTTTGTATATTGTAATACAAATTCAAATATTTTATGTGCATTTTGGTATCTATATTTTCATAAAAAATTATGTTTTATGGGTATTTTGCATCTTTATTTTCATACAAATTTACATTATTTTATTAATGTGTATTTTCTATATATATTTCATACAAATTTTCGTTATTTTAAGCGTATTTGTTTATATATTTTTATTCAAATTTACATTTTTTTATGTGTATTTTGTATATGTATTTCAATAGAAATTTACCTAATTTCATGTGTATTTTGTATATATATTTTATACAAATTTAAAAAAAAATTTATGTATTTTTGTAGAGAGTTTTATACAAATTTACAATATTTTATGTGTATTTTGTATATCTATTTTCATACACATACACTTTTATTGATATTTTGTTTATTTATTTTGATGCGAATTTATATTATTTAATTTGTATTGTGAATATATATTTTTATACGTATTTACGTCATTTCATACACATTCTTTTATTGATATTTTGTTTATTTATTTTGATGCGAATTTATATTATTTAATGTATTGTGTATATATTTTTTATACGTATCTACGTCATTTCATGTGTATTTTGTATATATATTTCTATAGAAATATACGTTATTTTATGTGCATTCGTATATATTTTGAAACAAATATACATTGTTTTATGTGCATTTTGCATATTTTTCAATACAAATTTACCTTATTATACGTGCATTTTGTATATTAGTTTTAATACAAATTTAGCTATTCTATGTGATTTTTGGTAAATCTATATTTATGAAAATATGCGTTATTTTATTGTTATTTTAGCTCTTTAGTTTCATACAAAATAAAATTATGTTATTGATATTCTGTGTATTTATTTTGATACGATTTACATTATTCTATGTATATTTTGTATATCTATTTTATACCAATGTACGTTATTTTATGTGAATTTGTTTCATTTCATACAAATTTACATTATTTTATGTAGATTTTGTACATGTATTTAAATACATTCTTTTATTGATATTTTGTTTATTTATTTTGATGCGAATTTATATTATTTAATGTGTATTGTGTATATATATTTTATACGTATTTACGTCATTTCATGTGTATTTTGTATATATTTTTATAGAAATATACGTTATTTTATGTGTATTCGTATATATTTTGAAACAAATATAAATTGTTTTATGTGCATTTTGCATATTTTTTCAATACAAATTTACCTTATTGTACGTGCATTTTGTATATTAATTTTAATACAAATTTAGCTATTCTATGTGATTTTACATTATTCTATGTATATTTTGTATATCTATTTTATACCAATGTACGTTATTTTATGTGAATTTGTTTTCATTTCATACAAATTTACATTATTTTATGAATTTTGTACATGTATTTAAAACAAATTTAACTAATTATATGTGTATTTTGTATATCTATTTTCATACAAATTGAAATTAATTGTGTGTATTTTGTATATATTTTATTCAAATTTTCGTAATTTTATGTGTATTTTGTATATTTATTTTCCTACAAATATACGTTCTTTTATCGGAATTTTATTTATTTATTTTGATACGAATTTTAATTTTTTTTAGGTGTATTTGATATGTATATTTTTATACATATTTACATAATTTTATATGTATTTTGAATATATATTTTCATAGAAATTTACTCTATATGTATATATATAGAAAATAAACATGAAATAATCTAATTTCGTATGGAAATAAATGAACAAAATACTGATAAAATAATGTAATTTGAATGAAAATATATATAGAAAATACACATAAAATAACGTAAATACAAATATATATATAAACATAAAATGATTTGAATTTGAATGAAAATAGATATAAAAATAAACTTAAAATAAGGCAAATTTATAATGAAATATATATACAAAATACACATAAAATAATGTAGATTTGTTTCAAAATATATATGCGAATACATAAAATAACGTAAATTTCTATAGAAATACACATGAAATGTTGTAAATACGTATAAAATATATATACACATTAAATAATGTAAATGTGTCAAAATAAATAATTAAAATATCAATAAAAGAATGTGTATTTGTATGAAAATACATATAAAATTATTTTTTTTCTTTTTACGTCGCGGCCTATAGCGCCGGTAGGCTTTTTCCCGGTGGGGCCTGATGGTCGGCCCAAGGCTTTTTCTCGGTGGGTCCTGATGGTCGGCCCAGCCCGTTTTGGCGCAGGCGAGTGGTTATAGTGGCGCCATCTTGCATTAGTTCATGCTGCTCTCCCGGAGCTCATCTTTAATCCTAGAATCTAGAGTCCGGTTGATAGGTGGTCTTCTGGACAGCATGTGGGTAGTTTTAAGCCACTCGGCGGCGGCTGAAAAATCCCAGCTTGGTGGCACCGGGCGATTGATCTCGCGTCCTCATGAACGCGGTGGTGTTACTCTGTCGATTCAGCCACCGCCTCCCCTATTCAGCCACCGCCTCCCCTTAATACACATAAAATAACTTTAATTTGTATAAATCTATATATAAATATACACAAAAATAAGTTAAATTTGTATGAAATAAATATACAAAATACATAAAATTACGTAAATTTGTAAAGAAATACATATACAAAATACACATAAAATAATGTAAATTTGAATGAAAATAGATAAACAAAATCACTTATATTAACATAAATTTGTATAAAATATATATAAAGAAAATTCATTAAATAATGAAAATATATATGAAAATATGTATACAAAATAAAAATATAATAATGTAAAATAGTTTCAAAATAAATACACAGAATGTAAATAAATAATGTAAATTTGTATTAAAATAAAGATGCAAAATACCTATAAAATAGCATTTTTATAAATATACAAAATACACATGAAAGGATGTAAATACGTATAAAAATATATATACAAAATATACATTAAATAATGTAAATTCATGTCAAAATAAATAAACAAAATATCAATAAAAGAATGTGTATTTGTATGAAAGTATATATACAAAATACACATAAGATAACATAAATTTGTATAAAACTATTTACAAAAATACACAAAAATAATTTAAATTTGTATGAAAAGAAATATACAAAATACACATAAAATTAGGTAAATTTGTATTGAAATACATATACAAAATACACATAAAATACTGTAAATTTGAATGAAAATACATAAACAAATACACTTAAAATAACGTAAATTTGTATAAAAAAAATATATACAAAACACAAATAGAATAATGTAAAATCGTATCAAAATAAATACACAGAATATTAATAAAATAATGTAAATTTGTGTGAAAATAAAGAAGCAAAATACCCATAAAATAACGCTTTTTTTTTAATATATATTCAAAAATACACAAAAAATTTATTTGTATTAAAATAAATATACAAAATACACATACAATAAGGTAAATCTGTATTGAAATAGATATGCAAAATACATATAAAACAATGTAAATTTGTTTCAAAATATATATACGAATACACATAAAATAACGTAGATTTGTATAAAAATATATATACAAAATACACGTAAAATGAAGTAAATACGTATAAAAAAATGTATACAAAATACACATAAAATAATGTAAATTCGTATCAAAATATATAAACAAAATACCAATAAAAGAATGTGTATTTGTATAAATATAAATATACAAAATACACATAAAATAACGTAAATTTGTATAAAACTATATACAAAAATACACAGAAGTAATTAAATTCGTATGAAAATAGATATACTGAATTGAAATGTATATAAAAAATACATAAAATAATGTAAATTTGTATCAAAATATTTATAAAAATACATAAAATAACGTAAATTTGTTTAAAAATATATAAACAAAACACACATTAAGTAATGTAAATACGTATAAGAAATATGTACAAAATACACATATAATCATGTAATTCGTATCAAACTAAATAAACAAAATAGCAATAAAATAATGTAAATTTGTATGAGAAAACATATACAAATACATATAAAATAACGCTAATTTCTATAAAAATATATGTCCAAAAATGAACGTAAAATAAATTAACTTTGGATAAAAATATATATACAAAACACACATTAAATAATGTAAATGCGTACATAAAATAACCTAAATTTGTATAAAACTATATTCAAAAATACACAAAAATAATTTAAATTTGTATGAAAAGAAATATACAAAATACACATAAATTAGGTTAATTTCTATTGAAATACATATACAAAATACACATAAAATAATGTAAATTTGAAAGAAAATATATAAACAAATACACATATAATAACGTAAATTTGTATTAAATATATATTAAAAATAAATATTAAATAATTTAAATATTTATAAAAAAATATAAAACACAAATAGAATAATGTTAAATCGTGTCTAAATATATACACAGAATATTAATAAAATAATGTAAATTTGTATGAAAATTAAGATGCAAAATACCTATAAAAAACGCATTTTATAAAATTATTGATACAAAATACACATAAAATATTTAATTTATCAAAATAAATATACAAAAATGCACATACAATAAGGTAAATTTGTATTGAAAAGATATGCAAAATACATATAAAATAATGTAAATTTCAAAATATATATAATACACATAAAATAACGTAGATTTCTATAAAAATACATATACAAATACACATAAAATTAAGTAAATACGTATAAAAATGTATACAAAATAAATATATAATAATGTAAATTGTATAAATATAAATAAACAATATAGTAATAAAGAATGTGTATTTGTATAAATATAAATACAAATGCACATAAAATAACGTAAATTTATATAAAACTATATACATAAAATAACGCAAATTTCTATAAAAATATAAGTGTACAAAAAAATGAACATAAAAATAAATTTGCATAAAAATATATATACAAAATATGACACATTAGATAATGTAAATGAGTATAAAATATGTATACAAAATACTATGAAATAATCTAAATCCGTATTGAATAAATTAAGAAAATACTAATATAATAATGTAATTTTGATGAAAATATATATACAAATACACATAAAATAAGCTAAATACAAAATACAAATATACACACAAAATAATTTAAAATTGAATGAAATAAATATACAAAATAAACATAAAATAAGGTAATTTGAAATGAAATATATAAAAATACACATAAATAATATAAATTTCAGATGAAAATATATACAAATACACATTAAATAACAATTAAGTGAATTTGTGTATAAAATTTATCAAAATATATATATATATATATATTTTTTTTACAAGGTGCTGAGACAGCCTGGCAAGTCAGCAAAAACAGTAGCAACATTTATAAAAAAAAAAGCCTGCTACTGCTGCTCCTAAAAAAGAATCCAAAGAGGGGTAATGAAAGATAAGTCAGCCTCTGGGAGGAAAGAGGGTGTTCTGATACCTCCTCTTGAAAGAGTCTCACAAGTCGTAGGCAGGAGGAAATACAGATGGAAGGGAAACATTGTTCCAGAGTTTATTACAAGCTGCTGGGGATGAAAGAGTGAAGATGCTGGTTGAATCTCTTGCATAGGGGTTTGACATGTATAGGGATGAGCATGAGAGAAAAGTCTGAGTGCAAGTGGGGCTGGTGGGAGTGGGCAGGATGCAGTTAGCAAAGTCTATGAAGAGCAGCTCATGAAGGAAATATCGATAAGATAAAAGAGAGTGCAACATTATGTATGGAACTTTGCAGAGGTAGAAGACTATCAAGGAGGAGGAGAGCTGATGACATGACGAAGAGCTTTGTTTCTTGCTCTGTCCAGTAGGAAGAGCTGGGTAGAAGGGAGCCTCACACATGAGAAAGATGCATACTCCATACGAGGGAGGACAAGTGCCCTGTATATGGCGGACAGTGCAACCAGCAGGGGAGAAGTTAGTAACTCAAGCGGAGATTTGGTACAGAATGCCCAGCCCTGGGAGGAAGCTGATTTAGAAGAGACAGATATGGCAGTTTCCAGTTGAGATTTTGAGTTACAGATAGACTGAGGATGTTTCTAGGCTGAGGGAAGGCGATAGAAGCAAAGGTGTTGTCAAAAGAATAGGGATAGTTGGTTTAAAGATTAGTGTCGAGTGGATAGGGTGGAGAAACCGTGGAAGCTTTTTGAGGCGTTGAAGCGAGTCACCCAGGTTCTTCTTGCCCCAATCGGAAATAAGAAGGCCACTGAGGCTGGAAGCGTTCCTGCGCAAGCCTCCAGCCTTGGAGTCGTTGGGTTCCCCTGAAGGGTGGGGTCTTGGCATTAAAAGAAGTTGAATAATGCAGAGCGGGAATCACTCGGCGTAGGGAAATGGATAGAAGGAAGTCTGTACTGGGAAAAAAGAAGATCATCAATGAACAACAGAAAAGAGTGTAGAGATAGGACAAGAAACCTGTGGGACACCACCATGCCAGGATTTAGGAAGAAACAGTGACCGTCTACCATGGGCAGAAAGAGAATCGGTCAGAAAGGAAACTGGATGACAAAGGGTACAGAGAGAAGGGATAGAAACCTAGGAGGGGTAGTTTAGAAAGCAAAGATTTGTGCCAGACCCTATCAAAGCTTTTGATATGTCCCAGCTGCAATAGCAAAAGTTTCACCGAAACGCATAAGAGAGGATGACTACAGCATCAGGTTAAGAGGTTAGGAGATCAGCCTGAAGAACGTTTCTCTTGCGGGAAACCCATACTAAGGACTGATAGATAGAAGGTCAGAAGTGAAAGGTGCTTTGGAATTCAAGGTTGGAGGATTTGATTCATGCTTTTAGACAGAGACAAGAAAGTAAAAAGCAATAGGACGGTAGTTTGAGGGATTGGGAGGGGCTGTACCTTTCTTAGGCACAGGCTGTGTGGGCTGCTAAGGCTTCAGCAAGAAGGAAAGGTGGATAAGCGAGCAGG
This sequence comes from Eriocheir sinensis, assembly GCF_024679095.1. Classification (NCBI taxonomy): domain Eukaryota; kingdom Metazoa; phylum Arthropoda; class Malacostraca; order Decapoda; family Varunidae; genus Eriocheir; species Eriocheir sinensis. Next base: position 1,576 of record NW_026112044.1, on the reverse strand, counting down.
CAGAGGCGAAAGAGTTTGACCAGGCAGGGGTGACACGCTAAAGGAGTACAAGCTTTTAAGGGACAACAGGGAGGCATTCCTATCGTGGTGTCCATAGCTTCTGAGGATTGGAGGCCAGGAGAGTGGCATAGAAAACATCATTTTGAAGAATCTTATAACAGGCATAGGGGAAGGAGCCAGAGGGGATGAGGCAGGAGTGAATGCTCCTCCAGAACTGTCCAGAGTGAGTTTTTTAAAAAAAGTGTTTGAGAGAAGAGTTCAGCCTTTAGAGAGTAGGGATGATGACGTACAGTGTTGCTGAAGCCAGGACTGAGGAAGTGGAGGAAAAGATGAAGAAGGCGAAGTTGGAGGAGATGTTTTGGTCAGGGGATGCCAGAAGTCACGGGAAGAGCAGAGAAAGCAAGGTTCTTGACATTTCTATTAATCAGAAAGAATTCTTTTGTTGAAGTCGGAGAATAGATCAAGCACGATTTCAAACAGAAATGTGCAAAAGTTCATAATAGTGCATTAGTTTGAAGAGCTTGGTATCTTTTTTGTGAGCTACCTTCTATCTGGGCTGGATTAGCACTGAGAACAAGCGTGATTAAACCAAGCGCTTTTTAGCGTGAGGAGTAGTAGAAAGAACGATAGAATGTATGCCTTCCATTCCAGAGACACACCACCTTCTGTGACAGCGCTGAGCACACACATGAGGGGTTTCTCTTATCCTGGTGCTGGCAACCGATTATCTTACACGGGGAATGGAAAAGTGCTACATCTCATAAGTCGTCCCCACCGAGCTACGAGAAGCAAATGCTGCCAGAAGCGATCGCTCTTCTCGGTGTGATCCAGAGGGTGCACAGAAAGGACAGGACAGGATGCAAGAAAATAAAGATTGTACTGGAGGAGCCCAACGGAGTAGGAAACAGTTTGACAGAATAAGCAGAAGTGGTTTGAGCAAGCAAAGAGGCTCTAGAATGTTTAGCCGATCTCAAGACGGTCAGGAATACGTGTAGGGTGCTGGACCAACTGCCTAGGTTTGCATGAGGATATGCAAAGTTGTAGGGGCTTGTTCACCAGGGATGGTCACAAAAGAAAGAGGATGAGTTGCCAAAGCTGGTGTAGAATAAAACTTCCTTTAGGATGGAGATTTTCAAGGAAGGAGCGAGAGGGTCAAGACAAAGCTCCACTTTAGAATTCAAATAGTCAAAGAATTTCAGACAGTTGGTAGAGCAGTGTGGAGAGATAAATTGTTGGGATGTATTTAGTAATAGAATGACAGTGAAGTCTTAACCAGATGGGTGGAAAATTCAGAAGAGTCAAGGTCAGGGCATTTAGAGCAAGTGATGTCACAGGCACATGGTAGTATGCAAATATCTGTAGCTTGGATTGAAATTTAGGATAGAGATAGTAGGGAGGGAAATAGAGTAGAAGATTAAGGTTGTCAGTAGCCCTGCAGAAACTCTGTGTAAGCCGGTGGCAAGGAAGCTGAGAAGGTGGAGGCCAGGAGGAGAGATGATGTCTCTTGATAAGAATGTAGTAACTGGAGCGAAGATCATGGCTAATGTTGCAGAAATTTGAGAAGAAAAGAGGCCTG